>NC_134710.1:331477016-331764516 GCF_043290135.1 Rhipicephalus microplus | reverse complement strand
TGTGGGGTTTAACGTCCCAAAACCACCGCATGATTATGAGAGCCGTCGTAGTGGAGGGCTCCGGGAATTTCGACCACCTGGGGTTCTTTAACGTGCGCCCAAATCTGAGCAAACGGACCTACAACATTTCCGCCTCCATCGGAAATGCAGCCACCGCAGCCGGGATTCGATCCCGTGACCTGTGGGTCAGCAGCCGAGTACTTTAGCCACTAGACCACCACAGCGAGACTATATATATATATATATATATATATATATATATATATATATATATATATATATATATATATATATATATATATATATATATATACTCTAAGCCAAAAGGGAGCAACAGGGGTATAGGGGTTGCTCCTTTCAGGGAGCAATTGCATTGCCACTCCCATTACTCCCACCAGTTGCTCTTCTAAGAGCAACAGTTACTCTTTACCGTTCTTCCCACGTGTTCGCAGTTACTCTTTTAAAACCAACTGCACATGCTTCCAGTTACTCCTTGGGGAAATGAGTATTTATCTCGAGTATGCTTGTCACACGGTTAACAAATGGCGAAAGCTCCTTGGAAGAGCACTGCTTGGGTGCTTCTAACACAAAAAGTGGACAATATTGAAAGGAAAATAAATGCTTTATTGTTCTTTTTACGAGGCGACGTGTGAGCACACGTAAAAGTAGACTTCGCCACACCACAGCCAGCACTAAACAAGCACCATAATACATCAAAGGTTTTCTGCGTCATCCGTGGAACAACAATCTTGAATTTCTAGCATAGGGCGGTCTGTGTCATCATTAGTGAGCTAATGGAAACTTCTCCAATGCTGAAGGACTCAAGTTTCGCAGCTGGTGTTTCCGTCAGGCTTGCGCAGCGGAATGTCACCTCAGGCATATGTGAAGCATCTCATTGCTGCGAGAAAAAAAAATAGAAGTGTGAGGTTAAACATGCCAGAATCAATACATAATGAGTCACACACACTGCAGCAGCGCTTACATTCTAGGATGTCTACTGCAAAACGAAATGTGAAAAAAAAAAGGGGAGGTTCGGCCAAACGTTATTTGGCAAGCCATATAAATGCTGATGTGGTAGACGCTTTTCAAATGATGTCTGACAGCTATATTCTGGAACAAAATGTGCAGCACCTCAACAAGGCATATTTGTAGCAGTTAAAGATACCCTTAGGTTCAGTTAACTTGTTTCCTATACACAGCTGAGTGACATTTCTATGAGCCCATTCACCAATGGGCATTCTAAGTGAGATCATGCGTGTGGCAAATAACACGTACTGTCCGCTCATGTTAAATACTTATTTAGCTCGTGCACATAGTTGCTCTCCATTCTACTGTTCTATCAAACGTTGCTGCGTCTTGAATTGTGCAATACCTGTAGGCACAAGCCAAGCATGCTTGAAAGCAACCATTTGCAGAGGCTACATGATAATCTTCAGTATATTTCTTTGTACCTGACGCAAACGACTGGACAAAACTATAGACAAATAAATGTAGACCGTGCTACCTTCAAAAAATGCTTTAAATTCAGTAAACTAGGGTGCATTCGTTCACTCGGTTGACGAGTCACAGCCACGAGATATGTGAACGAAGCAATATATCGTAAATCATGCACAGATATTCTGATTCTTTGTTTGACAGTGTCACAGATAGCTTGCCAATACATATATATCTGAGAGCAACAAGATGTGAAGCTTTTATTAATTAGTTTAACGTCTTGTTGGTTCACAGCCAAACAGGTTACTGCTCTGTTAGACGAATTGGAATAAGCGCACCGTGGCTTCCAAAAAAAGCATTATTAGAAGTTAGCTCCTGGTGTGAATGTCTGCCTATTTATTTTGTACTGCCTTTTACATGTGCCACAAAGACATTTGTTGAGGATGTGCTACCAATCAAGCCAAGATCGCATACTTGGTCAATGTGATGGAAATACATACATTAAAAACACTGCCACCTCTAGTAAGAGCATAACACTTCAGGATCTTGGAACAGCAAGGAGGTGCATAAGAAAGTTAAGCCCCCTCTTGCAGAACTTTGAACACAAATTTTTCAGAGTGGGAGAGGTCCACATGCTGTGGCACTTTTAAACCCATGAAACATCTGCAGAAAACAGGCTAAAGGCAAGTCAAGAAACGCTGTTATGAAGGCCTGCGCATGAACAGCTTTGTGAATCTAGGCCTAAGTGTTATGCTTTGTGCAAGCCAAAATCCATGTAAATAGGGAAAGCATACTTTTAGGAGCTCCAGCGTAAACAAATCTTGGCAGTTGGCTTTCTAGTACAAACAGCATCCCTGCAATGAAAACAAACATTTTATCTTAACGGTAACAGTGTGAGCACACACACGGGCCAGCGGAGCCATGTCAAATTGTCAGTGCCAGTGTAACCATGTGGCATGATAAACTATTCTCTGGCCAACCCATGCACAGTTTGCCCCTAAAAAGCGATTCTTTCATATACGTAGTACAAAAGGTCTGCACTTACCAAAATTCACTTGCTTTCTGTACTTCAGCATCGTTGGGAGCATCTTTATCTGCAGTATAACCAAATTTGTGTCATATCCCTGAAAAAAAAAGTAGTAAAAGACATGCATAAATATTGTTGCATTTGGTAGCAGTGAAGTCAGGTTAAGAACAGCCAAGTGGGAATCAGCCTAATTATGTGCATGCGGCAAATCCCAAACGGCGTTATGGAGGTTGTCGAAATTTTCGTTGATTGGTATTAACGTCAATATGCGACTTCAACGGCATGCCAAGTTTTCACAGCGCATAAATATTTCATGATGCAGAATAATGACAACGCTAACGAGAACATACAGCATTTATGATTGTCTTTGACAATATTCAGTTTTGCGAAGGTTTTGCATGACTAAAGAAATCTTAAAGATTTGGGTCATTCCTCCTCCAATTGTTCTGTCCATATGTAAATTGCTCGCTTGATGGTGCGCTTATAAAATAGTATGTTCAGCGCAGAGGTGAAGCAAGTGACGCAGTGATGTGGGCGGATTTTTTTTTTTTTTTTGAGGCGTGCGGGGAGGGGGGGGGGGGGAGGTCCGCTTATCTGAATTGGAGGCCGGGCAAGCGAATATGGTCGTCATTATGGGCTCCCTATGCCCGGCCTAAAAAAATTCTGTGCGCAACCGCCTGGCTATGCCAGTGAAGTGATGCGACAATGGTTTGTTCACTTACTGATTTACATACACTTTATAGCTCTAAAAAATGCGGCCCAAGGCCCCAACACTCAGCCGTTAACGTTACATAAAGCGAATGGTAGAAAAGAGCCAGTATGAAGGCAGCTACAACCCCGCCCCAATGTTTTTTCAAGCGAGGTAGTGTTGCGGAAATGAACTTTTAACTGCAAAAGTACACTGGCACTGCAGTGGTGACAGGGGAAGCAAGAGGGTATACAGGCGGTAATAATAGAGGTAATTTAGTCCGATACGGCTAGCAATGGATACGGTAAATAAGAAAGAGCAAATCATTTCTCTTTTAATAACGCAACCACTAAACAAACTATTGTAAGAGCATTAAATGTTGCTCGAAATGCCACTCACCTGCACGCTGATGCATGCACAGTCCTTTGTCCGACGAGCGAACAGGCTTGCAGATAGCTGAAGACGTGTTTACGATGTGTTTGTTCTACCCAGCAGCAAAATCCACAACAACTTCGCGCTCCATAAAGATAAATATACACTAACCTTCATCACGAATAAGTAGAAACGCAAATCTGCGAGACACACACACGATCAAAACATAGCTCACAAGCTCGTACGTCCATGTGCTCGTCGACCACAGACCATATGAATGAGTAGTGCGAACGCGAACCTAGTTGCGCCGAAAAAAAAAAAAAAAACGTCGAGCAGTGGCAGCACAGGCGTCAGCGCAATTCTTTCAGTGTGTTCTCCTAATACACTTATGAAAAAAAAGCTGAGGTACACTAAAACTCATAAATGAATATAAAAAATTGAGTGTAATTTTTATTTAGTGCTAGTAAACATAAACACTAAATCAAAATTACTTTATAACTTACATCGCTTACTACACTAGCGCCACTTTTGTCGTGCGGGCACAGATTTGTCATTCTGCCTTCAAACTACACGGTGAAGCGTGCTACTAAGGGTACGGCTGATGAAAAGCGCGTCTGGGTCCGCTTTTTTTTTCTTCTCCGATATATCTGGGGGGGGGGGGGGGGCTCCTTATGCACGTGTTTCGGTGCTTGATCGACTTTGACGCCCTTCCTTCGCGGACGAACGGCGTTTCTAGGTTTTTTTTTTTTTTATCGTTGTTTTGCACGTGTTTCGGTGTTCGGTCCGCTTTGACGTGCCAACTCTCCATTCTGCTGCTGCGTGTGTTAGGTACTTGCCGTAGCTGTATTCTCAGGCCTTCTGTGTTCAGCCAGCGCTGCTATCTTATTATCTGTGGATGCTAAAATAAATCACTGTTTTGGTTTGGTGAAGTTTGGCACACAGAACAAACAATAATCTGGCCCATGAATATCAATGTGGGCGCCATGCATATTTGTGTGCGGTGTCCTGCCGGGGAGTAACCGTTGCGTGACGAGAACATTTACAGCGGTTCCTCCTTCCGTTGCTCCCTTACAAACTTAAGATGAATACAGTGTCTCCCCCATTCTCGAACAAGTCGGCCATCTTGTTCCGCTTGGTCTTTTCGGAGAGTAACAGTCGGTCTGAAGGAGTAAAAACAACCGTTGCTCCCATTTCGGCCGTTTTTGGCTTAGAGTGTATATATATATATATATGTGTGTGTGTGTGTGTGTGTGTGTGTGTGTGTGTGTGTGTGTGTGTGTGTGTGTGTGTGTGTGTGTGTGTGTGTCCGGTTTACTACTACGAGTAGGTTAAAAAAGGCTACTTCCAGGCAATCGTTTTTTACGGGTGTTCGCACCCACAATTCTCGTTTTCGTATTTTGTGTTCATTCCGCCCATTGTCACGTACTAGGCACCTTGCTTCAACGTTGTTATATGTAACGTGCGTTTTCTTCGTTTTGCAGTCTACGCCACACTCCGATATTTGCGCTCCTCCATGGGAGAAATCGCAGCCGTCACCTTTTTTTTTGTTGTTGTTTGTTGCACGACGTGCTCTGCGTACATCGGGCACCACATCGGCGATCTTCTTTCTCGAGCTTCACGGCTCAGTGCATTCCGTACAGGTCACCAGAGTGATCAACAGAGCTATGGCCAGACGTTTTTCTGAGTTTGCCCAAACGCTAAACGATCGAATGTGCCGAGGAAAAAAACAACGCAACAAAACATTTTGTTCCATACAACTATATTTCTCCTCACTATAGACAGTCCAAAACGATTGATTGATTCATATTTGGGGTTTAACGTCCCAAAACCACTATATGATTATGAGAGACGCCGTAGTGGAGGACTCCGGAAATTTAGACCACCTGGGGTTCTTTAACGTGCACCCAAATCTGAGCACACGGGCCTACAACATTTCCGCCTCCATCGGAAATGCAGCCGCCGCAGCCGGGATTCGAACCCGCGCCCTGCGGGTCAGCAGCCGAGTACCTTAGCCACTAGACCACCGCGGCGGGGCAGACAGTCCAAAACGCACCACTTTCTTTTATTAACTCCAAGGAACGAAAAAATACGTATGTGAATAGTTAGCTGCTACTAAAAAACATCAGTGAGATACGTTCTAGACATTGCACTACTACATACTAGGATAAAGCTCGAAACTGACCTGACTTCAACTTTAGAGCGCGTTTTGGGAGGTTAAACCCCACATATAAATCAAATCGACTTTCGAGCGCACATTCTTCAAATAGAATATGTCCTTATACATGAGCAGCTCCTTTTTATTTACGCTATTTTATTGTATTTTTGTTTCTACAGCAGCATACTGTTTTTGTGAAACAATATCAAGATGCGCAATGAATTTCACTGCCCAGAAATTTCGCCATACAATCACGTGGCTTCTTTTCTGCAAGTAGAAGGGAGAAATGCGTGAGAGGAAACACTTCGAAATTATACTCGCGATTACTAAAAGCGCCACTTTTTACAGCTGGGCAGGCGCCGTTCTTGTAGTATTGATATGAGCTAAGGAAAACAGCTGTTGTAGGCTTTCCCACAGAGAAATAAGTATATGTACATTGGTTTTTCCTGAGCTGGAGCTCGTCATACTGTCCTAAGTATTATATATATATATATATATATATATATATATATATATATATATGTATATATATATATATATATATATATATATATATATATATATATATATATATATATATATATATATATATATATATATATATATATATATATATATATATATGTATATATATATATATATATGTATATATATATATATATATATATATATATATATATATATATATATATATATATATATATATATATATATATAAACATGCTTTAAACTACTAAGTGGCCGACTCCAGACGCATGCTTCCGTGCCGATATATACACTCATAAAATGCAATCATCTCTATACGCAAATTTGCTATAAATAGCAAAAATTTGCTTCACTTTTCATTCTGGTGCAGCATACTACAACGTTGATCTAAAGGTGTGATGGAATTGCAAATGCACAGTTGTGCTATTTATTTATTTATTGTCCCTCCAATTAGGCAGTTTTAGTTTCACGTACGTAAGAAATTCACGTACGCAAACGGGAAAAGTCCACGTATACGTTCCCCCGCCGTGGTGGTCTAGTGGCTAAGGTACTCGGCTGCTGACCCGCCGGTCGCGGGTTTGAATCTTGGCTGCGGCGGCTGCATTTCCGAAGGAGGCGGAAACGTTGTAAGCCCGTGTGCTCAGATTTCGGGGCACGTTAAAGAACCCCAGGTGGTCGAAATTTCCGGAGCTCTCCACTACGGCATCTCTCATAATCATATGGTGGTTTTGGGACGTTAAACCCCACATATCGATCGATCGATCACGTATACGTTACGTGAGCGTCATCAGAAACGCTTTTAGCGACACGTACGTGACGCGCGTTGAGAGCTACACGTAGCTTCATTTGCTGGGAATCACAAACACTGCGTTAGCCAATTCTCGACAAGCTATCTTGTCGCGCTCGTCATGCTAGCTTGTTTGAGCGCCTGCGCGATGCTGTCTACGTGCGCAAGAAACTCACGCAAAGAATCGAATCTCACGTATACGTCCGTGAAGCTAGCGTGTGGCCGCTATGGTCTGCAACAGCGCTGCTTATACGTAGAAGCTCGACGTACGCAAAGCCTGCACGTACGTCAAACTACAACGGTCTAGTAACTGCATCATACGTGCACTTTGTCGCGAACGACAACGTTGTTGCGTCTCTGGACTGCGCCATTTTTCGCCAGACAAAAATGGCAGCTAAGCTTAAAACGAACTACACTGGCAAACCGTTGGTCATTTGGTCTAATCCATGAACAATAGTCTGTTATTCAAAGGAGCACTTTCAGTGCTGGTAAAGCTAACTTTATTATCGCAGAACAGTGTTCGAATGAAACGGTAGCGCGATTCTTTGGCGCAATCGACCTAGAAGAACCTGTTTGCAAAAAAACTCATAGTTTCGCCAAAAGTGCGAAGCAATGAATCCGATAGCAACTTATTGGAATATTTTACGAAGCAAAGCTACCGTAACATGTGCTTGCTAAGTAACCAAGTTACCTGTGGCGCCGGCACAGTATACCTGACCACAAGGCCCGTGCGTATACTGACGGCGTTGATGAGAAGTGCCTTCCGTGGGCAGCGCATGCTGATACTGAAGGCTATACGTCGCGTGTCGCCACTAGTGCCAGTTATGTGTAGAGCGCTTTTATATGTGGTGGAGCCCTCCCTCGAGCGTGCTCAGAATGATAGTAATGCAAGACGCACATGGCGAAATCAATTACGTATTTAATGACGTGTACGAATTAAAGGCAGCAAGTATTGTATTCGCCTGAAACACTGGGGACAATAAATGCAACACAGTTCACTCAATTACAGTGACAACATCCTTGTGGTCACTGATGTTTGTTGGCGAATGGCACGCTGTGCGCTGGTGACGCAACACTTCTTCCAAACACAATATCTAGACACGTGTTCTTGCGTGTAGTTGGCTGTGTGACCTCAGACAGCAGGTGAATTTCATGTTCAGCACCGGGAACTGCCACAAGCCACTCATTTTCGCATCGAAATACATTCACAGTAAAGTCTCCTGTGAGGATCACCAGCACATCCTTTTGGCACACCGCACTGAAGTTGTGGAGCAAGAACTTAATGATGTCGTTCCGCAAGGTTCCTGGCGAGATGTAGACTGCTGCGACGGTGACGCCGCGTCGTGTTTTGATGGCACATGTACCACCACACGTCACCTGGGGCAGCGAGTTGAGTTTGTAAGGAAAGCTGCGTGGTAAAATCGTTATCTCGTCGAAGCATTCGTGAATAATGACTCCAGCAGCTCGGCGATTTTGTCGTTTTGCGAGGCTGATGCACTTGCATCCTGGCAATTCGACACCAGTGTCCATCATCGTTTGTGTGAAGCTTAGTAGAGGTAACTCGAAGACGACATTATCGTGCGATACATCGCCAGCGTGCGCGGGCAACGAGCGTACGTTCATGCTGCTAACTCCAATGTGTGCACTGACTGGAGGTTGGCGAAGCACTTAGCGGTGATTGTATAAAGTCAATGAGTTTCCAATTGACGAAATCCGTCAGACAAAGTGTGATCCGGATTTTCTCTATTGTGGTGAAAGGTGAAGTCCTATTCTGCATTTGTTAAAAACAGCTCTTCCAGTGTGGTAGCTCGACTCAAAGCAACGTAGACGAGCTTCTGTGCTTGCGTTGAGATACATTCAAGAGGTGCAGCTGAAAAAACGCGACAGGAGTGGCTGTGCAAGCACTCGTATACGTATACGTGGGAATGACTATACATACGCCTTGGTTGCTGTAGCCTGAAATATTGATATGCACGCAAAGGCGTTCGCTAACGTATGCGGGAGAAGTAAATTGCGCACGGTCGGTAAGCCATGCAGACATGGGCATAAAGGCGACTGTGATGTTGCTTTGTCGCTGTCCGTAAATACATTAGATGGGGAGAGGAGGAGGAATAAATGAGGAAGGACAGGGAGGTTAGCCAGTTCTCAGACCGGCTGGCTACCCTGTACTGGGGAAGGGGGTAAGGGGGATAAAGGATGAGAGAAAAGAGACGTTGTAAAAAAAAGAGAGAGAAGGTCATCAGACGATCCACGACGCTGTTTACAGTCTGTCTCTAAGACCACTTGCCCACAGAAAGCGCAACAACGCTCTTAATGCCTTGCGTGCAGAGGACGGTCTCGGCCAGTGTCCTAATACCCTTTCTTCCGACAATTGGCGATTGTCTATTCTATCTAAAGCTTTTGACAGTTCTTTTCTTGGCACGCTGAAACGGGGACACTCGCAGAGAAGATGGGAGAAAGTCTCTGCGCAGCCACAGTTGTCACATGTCGGGCTTCCGGCCATTCCGATTCGAAACGAATAAGTATTCGTAAAGGCCACCCCAATCCACAGACGGCACAAAAGTGTCTCCTCTGCTCTGGTTATTCCTGATGGAAGACGGAGCTGTAGGTGTGGGTCCAAATTATGAAGGTGGACGTTGGTGAATGCCGGTGAATTCCACTGAGCGAGTGTCAGTTCTCGTGCAAGTGATCGAAGCCTTGCAGCGGCGTCCCCCAGCGATGGGGAAAACACAGTAGAGAATGACGTGACCCGCATGTGGTTTTATGTGATATCACACGTTTCAGATCCTTGTCATGCGTATGAGGTTTAATTACTTGTGACAACCTGCAAAACGTACATAGCCGCTGGATACTTATGTGGTGTCTCAAGAAGGTTTCTCGGTGGCTATGTGTACTCGTGCGTATGTTGTCAAGTGCAGTTCGCGACTGTGGCAGGGATGATTGCTAAAGATCAGTTTCACCGAAGAAGTGAAGCCATTAACGTGTTAGCGACAAACTGTAATGTTATACGAAGTGAGCCTGGCAGTCAACTCATTTATACCAGTGCCACACGACCGTTTCGAAGGTCATCGAGTCAACAGTCGAGCTAGTCAATGCAGCACCCAAACGCCCGCTAAAATTTTGATGGCTTTTGAGCAATGGAAACGGAAACAGCGCAAATGTGCACGCTTGTTCCGAGTGGGCTTGAATCCCCGATAAGAAGAAGAAAAATAGTGCCATTATATTTTAAAAGTAGTAGGTGTATGCGTTATCAATTATATAATAAAGAGTCTGTTCCATATCAAATGTAGGAACAACTCACACTCTCGATAACAGCAAGATGCTGGCTCACCATGCTCGTGATAGCCAGTCTGTTTTCACCGCCATATTGCGCGCAGTGTTGTTAAGTTATGCCCTGCTTTTTATGTTTGTGTCTGTGTGAAACAGTGAATACTGGGACGCGTTTCGTTTCTCGGTGTAGTTACTGCTTTTGTGCGTTTTGTGCGAAATGAATGACGCGTCACCGTTCGAAAAAAAAAAATGATCCCGAATCTGCATGTTACACTGCAAATGTCGTCGAAAGACGATAGTCTTGCGTCTGGAGAGAGTGAACAAAACGTTTATTAGATGTTCTATGCGAGAAAATTGGTGAATGGTATTTTGGAGGCGCTGCGTCAGTGTGCCTCGTGCGTGCAGCGGAGGCGAACGAGTGCATCGAGGCACGTTAGACACGAGTGCCATCTCGCAGTTATCTTCGAAAACGAAGGCGTGCGCGCCCGCGGAGAAAGATGCGTGCCTGTCTCAGAGGTGATAAGGCGTAGAACGCAAAGCGACGCGCAGGTGCCACCACCGTGTCGTCGTAGCAAAGCGTTGACTTACGTTTTTGAGCATCGCGTTGCACTGTCAGTGAAGTGCGATAAACGTTACAGTCGTTAGAGTTACTTGTGTGTGCCTCTTCTAGTATGAAGGCAGGCATACAAAACGTCCACGTGTTGTTATGGCGCCTCAGATATACGCAATAATTGTTTTTTAATTGACAATCGCACATCTATAAACGCTAAACCTTGAGCAATATTGGTGGGCGCTGCAGTTTATGTCGGTCGTTTGGTGTCGTTTGAGGTATCGTTAAAGGCGGACAGACAGACAGACAGACAGACAGACAGACAGACAGACAGACAGACAGACAGATTGTTTATGAGCACAGCTTTTCTTCGACGGCGTCGGCTTCGTCCTTCTCTCCTTCAATGCCAGCATTTAGCTACATGATCGCACCCGTGTAAAGAACCATTGCAGCCCTCTCGTCTCGAAACTCTGTTCCGTGGTTGGTCATTACGGCAGAAGCTTGCAAAGCAAGTCGCAGCGGCCCCGAAAACGTGTAAACTGAAACCACACTGCACAAACATAACCACAAAAAGGCAGCCACACCTACTATCGCGTTGTTGATATTGCCACAGTTTCATTGCTTAACAACGTAAGAACCGAATATGCATTATTATTTATCTATAAACCCTTTATTGAAACGTTTATACCAAAATAACAGGCACATAAGCGCTTTCTGGTTAACTTATATATCTTTATTTAGAAAAACATGAAAACAAAGATAAAGACTTGCAGCGCCACCAAATTGTAGCGAGAAATACCTTAACCACTAAACGGCTATTGAAAACTGCCGTGTAGCTGCACGCCAACTCAATCAAGTTGATGGAGCCGGAGCATTTGGAGGGCCGTCGACTCGATGGGGTTTAAAAAGTGTCCGTGTGACATCGCTATTTGATCTGAATCAACGTAACTCTACAAAACGCTGGTGTAAAAGAGCACGGCCGCTCCCAGTACTTTCGGCATCATTTTTTTTTTTGTGTTGAGAGCACAGCCCGTAGCAGCTCCAACCCACTGGGGGGTGGGGAGCATAAGCTGCGCACCGGCTGATCATTGCCGCGATAGCACGGCAACCATGAGCAACCGCCCCCCCCCCCCTTTTTTTTTTGTTGTTCGCTCACGAAATAAGAGTGCGCGCAGACGACGCCGGTCGGACAGGTGATGTTCGCTCCGCCGAAATGGGAGGCTAGCGCATGCTTCCCCGTATATATATACATACATATGCATATACGTGAATGGTGGTGGCGCCGACAACGGCAAAAACCAGCCGAGACTTTCCATTTAGTTGCTATTGCAATGAAAAATAAATATCAACCGGTGATAATGGTATAATTTCATACTCCTATCACGGCAACAGATTCCCGAGTTATTTCCATACAGGAAATAAAGCTTTGGCGTTATTTCCCACCGATGTCAAGTTATATTGCTTTATAGTGCACCTTTATTCTGCTATGTGTGGTGGATCAGTGTGTATGGGACCTAAAGGCCATGGGTTCGATCCCGGGCGCATTGGTCAAATTTCGGTGAAGGCGAAATTGTTGAAGCCCGTGTGCTGGGCGATGTCAGAGCACGTTAAAGAGCATCAGATCGTCAGAATTTCTAGAGCCCTCCACCATGGCGTCTCACATAATCATATTGTGGGTTTGGGACAAAAAATCGCAGAATATCACAATTAACCTTCATTCTGTTTTACGCCAGGTTTGCCTCGTTCATCGCCCCAGATACGATTTGCTACTCGATCTTTTTCAGCTCAAAGAATGGCGCAGAATTCGAGCTGGTCATCACACTGGGATTTGATTTTCTGATCGCAGGTTCATAAATGCGCGTGTCTATATAGAGCGCAATAGGAGTCCGTAACATGTGAGATATTCACGTGACGTTAGCAGAAATGTACATTACCAGAAACGTGCGCCACTCAGAGCTATACAAAAGTTATGTGCAGCTTGCTTTAAAAAGAAAATGCCATGCATAATTGTCCGACTAGTTTTATAGTGATGTGGCAGCAAGCATAAGACTCTCGAACATGACATTGGTGCCTAATGGCATTCTTGTGCGCCACCTCAGTGCTTGTACTCTCCTGGATGGTTGCCAACGGCCTGCATATCAAGAAAGAAATAGGTCATTTCGTATTCTTCTAGTTGCACGTATCCAGAAAAAAACTATTTATGGTAGTACTCTGTAGTCCGCGTCGATGCTGCATAGTTAGCAAAGGCAAGTTGTCTTTTAATATTACAGACAACGCCTAGAGAAGGCTCGAAATTTTTTCCTACATCTCTGAATCCAAATTGCTCACCAGTCCTCATGCACTCGAGCCCTCCAATATTGAACGACATTTGACGTGAAGACCACCAATCCAGACATTTATAGCCGAGAACCTTTATTTTGGTGGGTATACACAGGATGTTAGACGTCGTAACGTTGCCTCCCGAGAGCTTTTATAGATCTTTTGTTTCTGCTCCGTCAACCTTGTAGGATGAGTGGACAAATCGCGTTCACGCAGCGGTCTATATCAGAGCCTTCGAGATATCATGAATTTCGACACGCCTAATCACGTCCCAATTGATCTCTCCTCTTTCTCGCTCACACCGCAGGTGTCATCGGTCTCGCGCTGCAGCACAAATAGTCGAGCCCTGAGCTTCGACAATTGCACCTCGCATTTGAGGAAGCTATTTCTGAGATGGAAGGTATCGCAGATGGTGGGAGCTCTGTAGGAAGAGACGAAGAAGAAAATATATTAATAACAAAAGATGTGGGACGTTCCACAAGCTTGGCTGGTGCGTCCCGCCCGCTCTGTCGATCACGCGGCCCTCAATGTTGCCCGACGATCGTGCGTCCGCGCTCCACTGAATACAAATCCGTCGTTTCTTCCCTGGCTGCTCCGTCGTTCTCCTTCAAGGAGACGGTTCGTTACATGCTCGGAAGCTATAGGGCGCCGAAAAAATCGCTCTGTGCCGTAAAATTGGGCTCAAGAAGGAGCCCTCTTTCAGTCGTCTACCGACCGAATGACTGATCCCGCGTACCATGCCCCGTCCGCCCGCTTCCTTCTTTTCTTTGCGCGGGCGTCACTTAGGCGGGCTGCTGTTGCGACCACGTCGTCGTAAAATTGCCCCCTTCATCCTAGCCTTCTTCATCGGTCTTTTTCTTTGTGTGTTTATTCTTTTTTAGAAGTGTCTTCTTTTCATTCATTGCTTTTTTGTTCTTCAGCCGCTTTGGGATCAGCCTTGGTCTGCCATTTTTTTTCTTTTCGTTCCTTTCCTTGGACTGGCAGCGTGGAGAAGTGATTGCTTTACAAGACAACGGTGCCCTTACCTCTTGTACAAGCGTACGTCTTTGCCTGCTTCTACCTTGAGCACCACCTGCAAAAATGTTGAGGCAGTGACGTCTTCAGTACCAAGTACTCCACGGTGAATCAGCGCCGTGGCACAACCAAACGTGCTACACCCGCTACGTGCGTAATATCACTTACCAACATCACCAATTTCGTGTACGCCATTCTCAGTTATCCCTCGTTCTTGTAATATTTATCGTCTCCCTTCGAGACCTCCTCGTTCAACTGACATTCCGAGAGGTGTAGAAAACTTTAGTTTTGCACACCTGACTTTTTTGTGTCTGGAATGCTTTTCATCCCTCTCTGGTATTCCAAATGTAAACGACCGAGCATAAACGGAGCAAGCTATCCTCGCAAGTAGAATACTCCCTGCCTTAAAGTACAGCATAGGGGCTTACAATGGGCGAGAGATACAGCCCTAGATCACCATTTCAAATCAACCCTCAAGTGGTACATTTGTACAGTCCCACTGATGACATTCTATTAAAAATTTAAATGTTGATTTCGTTGAACATGAAACGGTTAGACATTGACGGCCGAGCGTATAAAGAGGCTGTTTCAGCATCACTGGCTCTAAAGTAAGTCGGACTGCGACTGTGCTTTTATTGCACATGACATCGGCTTGTTCTTAGCCACCCAGAAAGCATGCAAATTAGGGCATGAATGAGTGCATCAAAACTGGTAAAAAGTAGTGTTAATTTACTACTCGGTTCTCTTCATGCAAAGTTAGGGGTGGCCGCTTGCAAGACTTGGTCACGCCGCCTTGAGATCACGTGTGTCCTTGATCAGATACACTGCAGCCGCGCCATCCTGTATTTCTATGTATTGTGGTGGACGACGCATTGTTGTAAAAGGCGTGACATTCCGCTGCGAACGAGAGGGGGCATTATCTTTTTTTTAAAGACGGTAGTCTTTTTCGGGGACCTTGCAAAAAATTTGCTCCGTCTGTTTGCCTGTCTGTACATTTGTCTGTTCGTCCACTCTTAACGGCACGCACCGGGTACTGAAAACGGCCGACCCCATCCGCAGCACCCACCAATGTTTCTCAAGGTTTAGCATTAATACTCGTGCAATTGTCAAATAAAAAGCTATTATCACGCATGTCTGGGACCCCATAACAACACGTATATATTTTGCATGTGCGCCTTTTACTAGAAAAGGCATACATAAGTAATTTTAAGGACTGTAGTGCTTATCATGCAGCGCTGACCATGCGATGCTTGGACGAAAAGGCGAGTGTTTTCAACGCTTTGCTAAGACGAGACGGTGGTGGCACCTACCCGTCCTCTTGCGTTCTACATCTTATCACCTCTGAGGCCGGCGCGCACACTCGTCTCACAGCCACGTGCTTCGTTTTCCGAAAAAACTGCCAGATGGCGTTCATGTCTCACGTATGACGTGCTTGATGCACTCGTTCCCCTCCGCTGCACGCTCAAGGCACTCTAACGCAGCGCTTCCAGAATACCATTCACTGATTTTCTTGTGCAGAACATCAAATAAATGTTTTGTTCACTCTCTCTACACGCAAGACTATTGTCTTTCGACATCTGCAGATTAACATGCAGATATAGGGCCAATTTTTTCTTTGAGGAGCTCATTTATTTATCTAAACCAAATGAATCCAACAAACGATTTGGCCAAGGAAAACATATGAAACAATAATTGTTGTCTAATAACCCTAATGTAGCATGACGTGAATTGAAATGAGTTAATATTTTGCAGTGATTTGTTGTAGTTTAGATGTAAAATTATTTGAAGGTACGCTGCTCAACAGCCGGATACCTAAAGATCACGAAGTCGATACTCAACTAAGCTACGCAAGAACAAATTTTAAGTAAAAGAAATATCCAAGAGCATTATGCACCCATGCGACGGCAGCCGTACTACGCATGTCTCCGGTAGCATAGTCTAGACAGATAGGACGCTGACCTACAACACCACACATGGGGTTTTCAAGTGCAAATGCATTTCTTAGTCCGGCCAGAGTCCTTCAATGCTTTTCTGGTCACGAAACTCCGCCCGAAGGTTGATATAGGGACAAAATCTGTCGCTAGAGGCGCCACCCGTCGTATGGGGGCCACAAGCCGGCGCCACTGCTGGGCTTGTATGCGCACTGAGGCCGACGTTTCGACGCGATTACGTGCGTGCTCTTCTTCCTGTTACCTTTTTTTAAACGTCTCTGAACGCATCAATGCCACCAGATAAATAAGTTGAAACGGGATCCAGTGTCGACGACGAATGAGAGCTGTTTACTTTGGAACCCACGCGTAGTTTACTAGGAAGTGCGGGCCCACCTTATAAACAGCAGCGCATCAAAAGTGTTCTCACACCACGCGATTACGCATTGATGGTGTCAATAATTGTCTCATAGCCCAATTATATGCATACTTACGATGCCTCGAAGCGGTACTTGCGAGCTATAGCTCGCAAGCGTTGAAAGACGATGCTTATGCTTCATGCTCTCGATGCGAGCAGCTACTGCTTGATCTGCTCGACAACATGTTTGTATTTGCGCCCGGCCAAAGGGCGATTATGTTTATGCGGTAGGTGAGCTTTATATTCTGGTAGAGCCGCTAATAGGGGGAGGAAGGTGAACGAAATGAAACACGACTGGGTAGTACAAGAGCAATCACATTGGTTTATACCCGGCTCGCCTTTCGCGCGCTACTACCTAAGTATTCAAATGAACTGAATGGTTGAGCCAGAAATTTTATTCTAGACCTTTCAATTGAGTCTATACCCAAATGCGCAGTTGTTTTGAACACACGTTTGTGAGCGCCGATCGCTTTTTTTGATGCGGGGACTTTCGATGCCGAGGGCTTTCGCGACCGCTCTAAACGTGCCCAACATTTGATTGATCACTTCTTTCCACGCAGTTTACACGGGACACCCGCCGCTTGACGTTTCATCGTGTTTACTGTTTAGGGCAATATTATTTACCAGTCGACAACCCATGATTTCTCTGGGAACGGAAGTACAGCAGCCTAATCTGGAAGTTCCTTTTGATGCCAGTGCTAGCCGCTTGGCCGCCTCTGCCACTACCGAGGTACCTCATCACACATTTGTTTTTATTTTTTGGGTGGGAGGGGGGAAGGGCGGTTATGATTTAAGGCATGCAATAAATCTTAAATTTGGTGCTAATGATACGCCGCCTAGTAGTCAGGTGTGTACTTATGAATGGGAGATTAACATATGGTGCATGTAATGGGGAGAAGGTGGGAAAACATTTATTTACACAAAATACACTGAGAACAACATTTTGGAGAAGAAAAGCACTAGAAACCATTGCAGCTGTTCTGAGCAATGTTACACAATCTGTGACTCTACTGTACAAGGTGTATTTCGTTTCATTAACAGCTGCACTCTGCCTTAGCTCACTGCCTAAAATAAACAGTATTTGAATATACACTATTTACACTATATGCAGATAAATATGAATAGTACGAAAATATTACAGTGTAATGTATCCAAGATATACAAGACTATATACAAATGGGAAGGCGTGCTCACATACACACTGTGGCTTCCACCCACCACTTGCACAGCATGAACTGCGCACAGTTGCCCGCGAGGCTTTGTTTTTTTTTCTCGAGTGAAGAAATGTAATCCACATCTCAAAAAAAAAGTGTACGACCTCAGCTGTTGTCCCTAAAAAGTGCTACAGACAACCTACATTTGCTGACGCTGTGCGGCTGTCGAGCAAAATGCCCTCAACAATCCTCGCGTACACGTCACCGCATGCAATGTTTTGCACCGTGTACGTCTCTACATGTTCTTCAACAATTTTCAGGAGAGCAAGAAGACGGCTGCTAGGTACTTTCAAATAGCCCCTCGATTTTGTTTGTGGCTTTGTCAGGTACGCCGGGAGCCCGTCAAAAATTCTTGGAACGGCGTTCGTGCGAAGCCTCGGTCTCTCAGAAGTGTGGCAGCTTGGGCTAGTTGGTATGGCATGATGATAGTCTTTCGTGTCCTTCTTGTCTCTGTGTCGTCGTTTTGTTCTCGCGCTATAACGGTCTCTCTCGCTGAAGCGACACGATCACCCCGTTCACGATGTGCTCGTCGGTTCTCACAACGTCGCTAGCAGCAAAATGCTTTTCGCACACCCGAACGTTCTTACTTTCGAAGCTGAAACCACCAGCTTTCAACCGCGGTATAGCTAGCTCGCTTCCATTTCTCTCAGAGTTCGGCGCTACTTGGGAAACAGAAGAGCGACGCCTTTTCTTTGTTGCTTCGGTATCCGGAGCGGCAACCCGTCACACAGCACGTCTTAGGCATTGTTCATTCGAATTTTCATGCCGTCCACCTTGAGCACGGTGCACTGGCACATGAAGTTCGCGTTTCGCCGATGCAGAAACCGCGAGCTGCCACCACACAACGCCTTCGGGATGCCGCCGCGGCCAGTGCGTTCCGCCGGGCGCAGCGGGGCGATGGCCCCCCTAGGACGGCTTGCGCCGCGTAGCGGCCGCTCTTGGCACCATATCAAGCTCTCCCATAGAGTGACGGAGAAGTTTCGTGACCATTGACGAGATCATCATCTCGTCAATAAATTATGCCAATAAAATTACTACGCCGTGTACTTTCAGCGCAATAAATGCATTAGAATTTCCTCACAATTCCCTTCGGGGAGGGGAAGCATTTTTTTTTTGTTGGTGACAACTTTTTTGTAGTCCGGCAGCGCTTTCATCGACTGGGCCTCAGGTCTCCCACGTGGGGACGTCAGGGCCTTGCCTCAGCGCCGAGAAAAAGCACTAACTACTGGTGACGCAGCAAATATTATAAGTTGAAACAGTCAATTAGGCAAGTTTGTGTACGCTAAGTTATCGCGAACAGCACACAGCGCATGCCTTAGTTATTGGAGAGTCATCGCAGTTCTTGAAATGACCCAAACATAATTTATAACCCCATCTTCTGCTGAGTTGTTAAATTTGACGTACCCTTGCAATAATTATGTGGACTATGTTAAAAGAACGGGGATCGTTTCTACTCGCTTGAAGAAACTTTAGAGGCTTTGTCGACCTAGGCTGATAACAAAGGGTGGGTGCAATGCTGTGCAGCTTTTCAAAATTTCATCAACTTCTAAAAGAGAAAAGAACTGGAGAATGTGTGTTGGTCTTGAAAACAGTACTAGTCTATTACAAGGCGTTTCAAAGCCTTAGATGTCGACGAGGTTAAAAAAAAGTGAGACATTGCTACATGATCCACATGTCAAATGTACCGAAGAGCAAGTTGAATTTGTCAAATATGCTCGTTCTGTCATAGCCTACTCTGGTCAGTGGAGACGCACCGAACTGTCGTTGAAAACAAAGAATCGGCCTGCTGTGCTGAAAGGCGCACGCTGTATGGATCTTGCAGTTGCTCCCGTAAATATTTATACTGACACTCCCGCAGTGAAGTGCATAAACCTCTCGACCACTAAGTACGTGGTAAACGAAGGAACGAGTTGCGTCGTTATAAAACCTTAGACAGACCAGTCTATAAGAGAATGACCTTGACAATGAAAACGATGCCGCGAGAAAATCACGATCAGAAGTTTTAGATGCTCACACTTACCCAGAGTTGCACCGAACGCCGTTTTAAGAAGCGATGTTCGAAAAACTAGTTCATTTTTGGAAGAATGAAGGAACGCCACCGCTTTATTGAGGATTCGTGGAACTGTTACGGTAACGTGGTACATTTACCGAGGAACGGCAGAGGAAATGGCGTTCTTTTTGTAAGTGTTCCTTGGCATTGAAGACACGCAGCAAATAATGCAGCACAGGATGTACTGGAGAATTCGTGAGGTGCAACAATCTACCACTCACCTGTCACTTGACTGCGCTGTATCCTAGGTTTCACTCGAAGGCGGGCTCCGCGGGAGCGCAGAGAAGTGCGCGATGCGGAGACCGACCGCATGTGGTAAGAACATCTGCTTACTTTTCATATTAGTATGATCCAGTCTGACAGCAATTAAGGGCTGTTCTGGAGTGCTAACCCACCTTGTAGAATCTTTACTCGGCATGATCGAATCCCATTATAAGGCTGCCGCCAAGAAAGGACGCACTATTTTTTACCTCAGTGACGTTTTCTGTCGGCCAACTCAAGAGTAGCTTTTCTGTGTGTCTATGTCTGTGCGTGTGCGTGTGTGTGTTGTTGTTGTTGTTGTTGTTGTTGTTGTGCGCGTTCATGTGTAGTCCGGTGGTTCTGCAACGTGCCCATGAGACCTTGTCGGCATAGTCGAGGCACCTCCATGTGGCTCCATAAGATCTTCGAGAGGCGTCCATGATCATCACGAAATGAATTATTTGCTCATAGAAAAGAGGAACCAATCATGACGTCACAATGCTTGAGGCACTAAAGGAAGGAAGTAGATAATCTAATAACACTTGTTGTTGGGCTAGCTTGGGCATTGTATCAGAAAAATTTATCTAGCCATTAAAATAACGAACACGGCAAACGAAGAAGGAGACAGGATAACAGCTGTGTTTTCTTATTTTCCTGTGTCCGTTATTTTATTAGCTAAATATATTTTTTTCTGAAAGAAGCAGACAAAGGGAAAAAAGCAGGAAGGTTAACCAGAAAGACATCCATCCTGTCGGCTACCCTATACTGAGGGATTAGGATGTGCTAACCACTTCAATCCCGTGCAATCTCTTCCCTTTGGGCTTGAATGTCATGGGGCTCCAACGTAACGGTGGCAAAGCTGCACTTTGGAATTCCATTCCCTGGAAATGAGCCCCGTAACCGCGTGCAGTGTACGTTTCGGATGTTTTATGTTCACGCACTCATGAACTGCTAACCGTCGACATAGTTCCTGGAAGTGTTTTTCTCATCGCGTGTGCTTTAGCTGTTCCATGGCATGGCTCAATCGCCCCTTCAGTATCACGTACATGTCTCCGGCAGCTATCAAGAAATCTGTCTTTTCAAACTCGGGTGGATGGATGGCAGGAAAGAGGACCAATTAGCGACGGAAGCGGGTTCCACAGTGCCTTCTCTCTAGCTCCTGCGATGGTTGCGTTTGGCTAGGCATCTGTTTAACATGCCAGTCACTTCCGCGGCTATCGGTCTATAATTTTTATCCAAAAATGGCAGAAACTAAAAGATGGTAGCTTGCGCTGAAAAATATTCGTAAACAAGGGTTGTGTAATGCCGTTGCTTTGACAAGCGGACTTCCTGTTCTCTTCTATCCTTGAGGAAGACAAGTCCGCTTGTCGAAATGTCGGCTTGACACAACTCCTGTTTACGGTTTTTTTTCATTATAATTTTAATTATCGTTCATTTTAACAGCCACCGCACCGATAAAGACTGTCGTGCAATAAACAATACGCGCTGTAATGAAGGGCGCCATGAAACTCGCCGCTTACAAGGACACCGGCCGCGCCGACAGCGACTCGAAGCGACGAGAGGCGTTACATCTTCGGCACTGGGGCCGACAGCTTAGGGACTCGAAGAGCCGAGATGTCTTCTGTCTGACACATACGTTGGATTCTCTCTGACGCATAGGTCAGCTGCTCTCTGAAGGAAAGGTCAGCTGCTGGCACGCGCCGCTTGCCTTTTTTTTTGTAGGCAACGGGTGGACCTTTACGTCACCAATGTCCAATCAGAAGCGCCACTGGCCGTGAGGTCACATTCCTCCAGTCAGAAACCGCCGCTGGGTTGCGTCATGATCCTCAAGTCCGGAGCCGCTTCGCTAGGTTGCACTCAAGGACGAGTGATGTTGCCATGCATTGCTTAAGACTCCCCATACTGGACGGCGCCGATTGCTTCATCGGGCTGCTATCAGGCCCGTGGGCTGAGGGAGCTCGCTGTGCATTGCGTAAGACAGACCGGCGCCGCTGCTTGATGACGTCGTTCAGTTGATCGCGTCAGACGTGCTCGATCACTGGCCTTGACACAAATTGCCTTTGCAGAGGCATTGACTTTCGGTATATGCTTTCAGGCGTAACAGCGCACATCTAGTGACACACTCTTGTTGCACCAGCTGAGCCTGCCCTAACCTCTACTACCCCGATCGACCTTATTCTTATATGCATAAAACATGGCAAAACCTTGAAGCGCTTGATTAAGCGCTTATTCGACATTGCTAACAAAATGCTAACGATAAAGCGAAGCTTGTCTGTCGTATTCCAACATCGACGTGGAATCCCTGCTAAGTGCAAGCAAGGAACTTGTATGCTAGGCATGAATATTTCACACACTTACATTACAATATTTATTCAGCACTCATTCAACACCTGCGTATTTTTCTTTTAGGTGCGGTTTTCTGTGCACAGAAATCATTGACATTGGTGCATGTATGGGAATTTCTGTTTTAAGAAGACTATACTGACGCTTGAGCTTCGCCTTCAAGAGTGCAACGCGATAGCGTAATCAGGCTCCATGTGCGTTGCCTTATGAGTTGCTAGCGTGACTTCGGTTTTCGGTGGATGCTTCAACTCTGCCGCAAGGAAACGAACTTTTGCCCTGCGTAACATTCACCGTTTCATACTAATTTACAATGCGGACTGAAAATACAGTTGCGAAGTGTCCATACGTCAGATTTCTTCCTTTTGCGAATGAAGGAAGAGTCCCCGGTGCCTATAGGTAAAACGAACGTCTACCTACGCAGCTGTTTATTTTTTTCTGAGTGCTTTGTAATGGGTGGGCCTTTGAAATAGCCACTCATTGTACAATGGTGTTGTGTTCATGCCTGGCGTGATTGTAGACTACTGTCACGCATCACTATATGCGTTAAAACACATCTAATTACGTGCTATTTGTACATTTTTTTTCTGAAGCAGTGTCAAGCAATTACGTGACTGTTTGGTAGAACGCCAGCTTGCTACGTAAGAAGCGTGGGTTCGATTCGCAATCTAACTGCTTTTTAATATATATGTTTTTATAGTTATCTCGAATTTTCTCTTATAGACAGTTTCACCGATGCAAGCTCTTTAATGCTACTGTGGTAATATCTGAAGTCCTGTTTTCTGACTGCGCATATTTGAAAAATGATATTTAAAGTGCCATATGTGTTGCACTTGCAATGAACGAGCACTAAAGCAGCAGTTAGATTTATTTGAAGTATGGTCAGTAGCCTCTAAAATGTTCGTCAGGGATCGTTTCATTCATCTTTCTATCTACACATAACCTGATTGATTGATTGATTGATTCGTGGAGTTTAACGTCCCAAAACCACCATATGATTATGAGAGACGCCGTAGTGGAGGGCTCCGGAAATTTCGACCACCTGGGGTTTTTTAACGCGCACCCAAATCTGAGTACACGGGCCTACAACATTTCCGCCTCCATCTGAAATGCAGCCGCCCCAGGCGGGATTTGATCCCGCGACCTGCGGGTCAGCAGCCGAGTACCTTAGCCACTAGACCACCGTGGCGGGGCTATCTACACATAACCTGCCGCCACCAATATTAAATTCGTAAATTGTACGTAGCGCTAAATGAGCATTAAATTTCTCACTTTAATTGTCTTCAATATTACCTAGCCCAATATTTATTGAAAAGTAAAATGTAACGTTAGTGTAACGACACGTTCTAAATTTGGAAATATAACTGTAACGAGTTCCTTTTGCAACTAAGGAACTTGTAACGGGAACTCGTTCCCAAATGAGGAAGGAGCGAGAAACGAGCTTTAGTTCCTGTTTTAGGGGAACATGTACAACTCTGCATTTGACTTGTCAGACTTGTAACGTAGTTCATTTCACGCAAATTCTTGTACTTGCCAAATTTCCCTCAATTTTGGTCTCTCATAGTTTGTAGTATACCTAAACTAAAAACAGTGGTGGAATAAGAGAGGGCAAAAAAGAAAAATGTATGAAGGTCAACTAGACGGGCGTCCAGTTTACTACTCTGCAATGTCTAATCTGGAATAAACTATCGAAGTGGTTGTTAGCTTTGAGAAGTACACAACAGAAGCAGCATAGGCTTGTATTTTGCGTCGTTCTTCAACGGTCTGAGCATGTGGCAATTGAAGCATACGCGTATTCATATAGTAGATGTTTTCTCCAAAACATGTCTTGAGAACGCAAAAATTGTTTGATGGCACGTCGTCAACCGAAAACGAGTTCGGCTTTGTATATATATCACTCTTCGATGCTTGTAGACAGCGCTGGCACTATCTCCACTTTATACTTTCAGGCACAGTGCGTGAGAAGAGAAGAAGTGAAAACATATAGTCAAACATGCATAGGTGGAATCTTTTTTTTTTCCGTTTGGGCCTACATTTTTTCTTATAATCTTGTCCCGTTCCACGATGGCTGTTCCACGATGGTATCTGACCTGTGACCAAATGCGTAAGCCGTTGCCGATTGTTTTCAAAACCATACGAAAATCAAACACGAACAATGTTTGGCCTCGGCGGGTAGTTCTTAAGGCCTATCTCTCTCAACGAGCAAAGCTTGGTTAACCTCCCTGCCTTTCATTTCTATTACTCCTTCTACCAATGATAAACCGTCAGTACCATAATCGCCGTATGGCGGAAATGCAAAAAAAAAAAACACTTTGGCCGGCCAAGAGCGCGCACAATGCAATAATTTCACCTTTGCGCACATAACGTAAATAAATTCTCTATGTGTCAATCCTACATGAGTGGCTGAGTCGGGGATACGTACGCTGCGATATCTGCAACAATATTTAACTTCAACTTACTTCAATTTGGTGTTACAAGCTGCCACTCTAGCGTCGCCAGCGCGAAGTCGACGACGGGAATGACAGCAGGTTAGTTCGTTCCGTACGCAAGCAGAGACAGTGAAGAGATCAGAGACGTGAAAAAACAAAACAAACTTTACTCTAGTGATATTGCAGCACAAGGGATCTAGTACAACACTTCAATACAACTAACAAAATACATCAACACTTGATACAACAAAAAATACATATAAAAACAATAAATCAGCTTACGAGAGAGAACTATTAAAAACTACACAAACTAACCACAATAGAACTACACAGGAGAAAGTTCGAAGATATAGACAGGTGAAGGCATACGTGTGATGACCGGCAGCGTTGCGTCCCCGACGATCGGATGCGAGAAGTCGAAGAGAGTTCTGGCACGACTGCGATGTCGGCAGTGTTGCTACGCTGGTGGCTCCGGGAGGCTAGTGCTTGCAGGTGACCTCGGGCAGGTTGAGCTAACTCGAGGCGAAGTCCCGATGTCTACGTTCCAGACGTTAATATCGCGTCACAGCTAGACGAACGGCTAAGTTTAGGTGGCCAGCCGATACAGAGCCACACTAAAAACTTCTAGAAGAGATGCTTGTTGATCTGTTTCTACACGATGTTGGTCAGCGACTAGTCTGCCTAGCAGGGCGAAATCCTGCGCTTAAATCCCCAGCGTGTCTCCTCGCTCTCTTCCTTGGGGACAAGAGACTTCTACATGGGTCCAATCATGCGCGTTTCATAGATGGAAACTCTGCCCCAAAATTATATTGACCCCACCCCTTTTTAATTAGGAGAGGGCCCTCAACTAGCGAGAGTGACAACCTGTTGGGGTGTTGCCATACGGCTTGGCCACCAGAGGTTTTCCCACGCTTTTCCCCGTGGGAACGGTCAGACTGTTTGGCTCTCAGCCGGTGCGTCCCGTAGTCTAATCCTTGTTCGGGGTACATCGCGGCCTTCCACGACCGTGCAGACGCCGCCGCAGTTACAAAGGATCGAACGTCGGCGGCGATGTTCGAAGAAGGACACCCCATTCTGCACTTCTCGGCTCTCTCTCATGCGCCCGCTGTTCCCACGGTCAGTGGAGAAGTACGGCACCCGTTAATTACCGTGACGCGGGGTCGTCAAGATTGGCCGTCCGTGACATTGCCACCCACTTTCAGAATGATTTTGATAACATTTGCTCACACGGAGGGGAATTTTTCGACAAGGAACAAAACACCACCAACAAGGGAGACATGAGGACTGTCCCTCTCATACACATCATAAATAGGCGGAGTGCATCAAAGTAACAACAAAAGGAAAAAAAAACAATTGTTAGAGTACCAGCTTCAATTACACGCAACAATATCAATGCCCCATACAAACAAGAAAAAGAAATAGCCGTGTACGGCAGCCATCAATACAGAATACACTGCACGAATGTATACTACGAAACAAAACGGAACAGGTGCGCTCCTCCGCTGTAGTGAAATCCTTCAACGTGCATTACAACATGTAAAACAACCAATGCACCAAGCAAAAAGAAAATAACTCAAAATACACTTCTTGTACAATGAAATATGCACATACAAACAGAAAACAAACGACGAAAGGAAAAAATAACATGCTCATATACCTCAAGAACAATATCCGGCTTAAGTAATCAGCTCCCACGTTTTCGCTACCCTTAATATGCGTAATGGTGAACTGGTACTCTTCGAGTAGTAAACTCCATCGAAGTACTCGAGCGTTCAGCTGTTTTGCCTGTTGAATATAACTCAGAGGCTGGTGGTCTGTCTGGACACAAAAATGTACTCCATATAAGTACATGGTGAATTTCTGAATTCCCCATACCAACGCAAGACATTCGCGTTCGATGGTACTATAGGAAGCCTCCCGTGGAAGCAGCTTTCGGCTGGCATAAGCTGTCGGGTGGAGCTTGCCTTCGTGGGCCTGCATGAGCACGGCTCCGAGACTTGTGTCTAATGCGTCCGTTCGAAGTACGAATGGTTGGTGCAAATCTGGTAGCCGTAGTATCGGCTCCGTCGAGACTTGTTGTTTGAGACTTCGAAAAGCCTGCTCGTGGGCTGCTGTCCATTTCACCGAGTTAGCTTCACCCTTCCGGGTTAAATCTGTAAGGGGAGCGCTGACTTCTGCGTAATTCGGGATAAATTTCCGATAGTACCCGGTCAAAGCGAGGAAGGCGCGCACTGGTCGCTTGGTTGAAGGACGTGGTGCAGCTTCGATCTTGTCGAGTGTTTTCCCCATTGGTTGCAATCTGCCCCTGACAACTCGGTGTACCAAGAAGTCGATTTCTTCCACACCAAGTTCGCATTTACTGGGGCGCACTGTAAGCCCGGCCCTCTGTATGCGCTCAGAAAGCAGTCCCAGAGACCTCAGGTGCTCTTCCCATGTCTCAGTGGCTACCAGTACATCATCGTAGTAATGGTACACATCGGGTATACCTTCCGCAACCTTCCGCATCAACTTAGCAAATACAGCAGGCGCTGTCTTGATGCCGAATGGCATGAAGCGGAACTGATATAGTCCCGATGTCGTCGAGAAGGCCGTCTTCGCTTTGGACTCTTCGGTCAGCGGGATCTGCCAATAGCCTTTCACGAAGTCGAGCTTCGAGAAATACTTCTTCTTTCCCACTGTAGCAAACACCGCGTCAGTTCTTGTCATAGGTTCGGAGTTGGCCACCAGAACGTTGTTCAGGCGTCGAAAATCAATACACAGTCGATTTGTACCGTCGGGTTTCTTTACCAAAATGACTGGCCAATTATAAGGTGACTCTGATTTCTCAATGATGCCGAGCTTCTCCATCTCCCGCACCTCTTTCTCTACACCTTCCCGCGTTTCAAAGGGAAGAGGGTATTGTTTCACGTGGACGGGGTTACTCGTGGTGAGTTCGAGGTTGCAGTGGACCCAGTCAGTTTTGCCCGGGAAATCCGAGAAAATACGAGCGTGTTCCCTGACAATTCTTTGCAGCTGTCCGATCTGCTGAGCGTCCAGTTTGTCGGAGAGCTTCACGTCTACTTCCCCTTCTCTTTCAGCCAGTCAGAGGTTGGAATATTCTCGTCCTCGCTCGATTCCACAACACCAAATGTCACGTTGCACACCTTGGTAGAGGGGCTGTCCCTCTCCTCGTATCTTTTCAGTAAGTTGGCGTGGAAGATTTTTCTGCCGCCAGCCGTGTCTACGACGTAGCCAGCTTCACCTTTCTTTTCCCGGACTTCAAACGGGCCCTTCCATTGTAGCAGCAGCTTGTTCATGTCGGTGGGAAGTAAAATCAGTACCTTGTCTCCAGGGTTGAAACTCCACTCCTTCGCCTTTCGATTGTACAGCTTCGTGTACCGTGCTCCGGCTTTTTCCAACTCCTCGTGTGCCAGGCGGCACGTTTCCTCCAAATGGTTCCGAAGGTCGAAGACATGCTGGTACGTCGTCTTAGCTTCTTCAGTCAAGTCGGCGTTCGTCCACAGCTCCTTCAGTATCGTCAAGGGTCCTCTCACAAGGCGGCCGTAGAGAAGCTCGAAAGGTGAAAACCCCATACTGGCCTGCGGAACCTCCCTATAGGCAATGAGGAGAGGTGCCAGGTAGCGGTCCCAATCTCTCGGTTTTCGTCGCACATGCACTTCAACATTAATTTTAAGGTACCGTTGAATTTTTCCACCAAGCCATTCGCCATGGGGTGGTGTGGAGCTGGCGCACGGAAAGGAGCCGCGCTACTTCCTTCATCAGGTCCGATGTGAAGTTCGTGCCACGGTCGCTCAGTACCTCGCGGGGGATGCCAAATCAGGAGGACATCTCGACCAGAGCTTCGTCCACTCGCTCAGTTTCGATACTCGGGAGCGTCACTGCGTCTGGATACCGGGTGGCATAATCTATTAAAGTCAAAATGTATCGGTTCTTATGCTTTGAGGGCGGGTGAATCGGTCCCACTATATCGATCGCCACTCGCTTGAACGGGGTGTCGATTATGGGTGCCCTCCCCAGTGGAACATGTGGTACACGGCCCTTTGGTACGGTGCGCTGACAAATGTCACATGAGGCGACGAACCTTTTTACGTCAGCTGTGATGCCTGGCCAAAAGAACTCCTCCGAGATCCGGTCCTTGGTTTTCTGCGTGCCCAAGTGTCCTGCCATTATACCATTGTGTGCTGTTTTGAGAGCAGCTTCTCGGTGGCAGTGCGGAACGACTAATTGGCGTACAAGCCGTCCGTTGGCCTCTGTGTACTGTCCGTACAGCAGTCCCTGTTCTTGTTTATACTCGACGCTTCCCTTCTCATTTCGGCATGTTTGCTTCCTGCCGATCTTCTCAAAACACTGTTTGAGTGTCGCATCTCCTCTCTGCTCACAGCCATAGTTATCTCCCGGCGATCCTGCCGTGGTCACAGGCGTACTAAGCTTGGCAAATTTTTCCGGCTGTGCATGTGCTTGGGAACGGGTGATAGCTGCTGCTACAGGCTCTTCCCTTAACTCCTTTGTCGAGACAGGTTTTTCAGTCTCCTTTCTGGAATCATTAGGATGTCTTACGCCATCGATATTGCTCAGAATGAGGTCATACAGTGGATCTTGCAGGCATAGTGCTGTCAGATTGCCAGTAAAGTAGGGAGTGTCAACCTCAATCCATGCTTCGGGCGGCATCCTCGCTGTTCCGTCAACCAAGTAGACGAGTCTGCTTATACCTGTCAGCTCGTCTTCCTTCCCCAACTTCCTCGGCACGATTATTGTGTTGCACCCCGTATCCCGCAACACTGATATGTCTGTGCCTCGGAGGGTCGCTGTGGTCACTGGTAGGTTCCCGGCCAGATTTTTCGGTGGTGTCACCCTTACGGCGTTGACGACGGGGACTTTTTCGCCATTCCTAAGCTCGATATACCCGTCGCATATGGGATCCTCACGCGTTTCCCTTGGTGCGTAAAGGCAGGACACCTGGAGTGAGTTATTTGCTCCTGACTGGCAGTCGTTTGCCTAATGTCCTTTTTTCCCACACTTGAAGCAGACGATGGCTACATTAGCGGCAGGTCTGTTGCGACACAAGTGCGGCGGGTGATTCCCACGATTGTAAATATAGCACCGTGGTAGTGGTGCGTGACTGTTGCCTCCTTTCTCGTATTTCCCCTTTTCGTCCGTTATGGGACCATCTTTCTTTGTTTTCGCTAGGCTTGCTCAACCCTGAGCTTCCGAAAACTGGTCTGCCAGCTCAAGCATGTCTCCCAGGGATTCCGCCCTCCTTTCTTTCAAATATAATGCCACGTTCGAACCACATCCATTCAAAAACCTCTCTCTAATCAACAATGCGTGGAGGGACCCGAATTTTGTCTCAGTTTTGGACAGCTCAACCCATCTATCGAAGTAATGTCTTAAGCGAGCCGCGTACTGTGTCGCTGTTTCACCCTCTACTGGCCTCTCCTTATTAAACTTGTCTCGGAACCCATCCGCCGTGAAGCGAAAGCGCTTCAGGAGGGCGGTTTTAACCTTGGTGTAGTCCGCTGTATCTGTAGGTGGTAGCCTGCCATAAACACTTAGCGCCTCTCCTGTAAGACATGTCGAAAGCGCCGTCGCCCATTGGTTTTCAGGCCACTTTTGCCCTCTGGCGATGCTCTCAAACCGGCATCTAAACGCATTTAAGTCGTCCATTCCTTCTTCAAAGGTGACGAGCAGTCTACCTGCGTGTATTCTCAAACTCGGCTCCCCCCCCCCCCCCCGGCATCGCCGTGCTCACGAGGACGTGAGCACGGCGATGCTCACGATGCTCACGATGCCGTGCTCACGAGGGAGATTTAAGCTTGCGCTTAAATCCCCCTCGTGTCTTTTCGCTCTCTTCCTTGGGGACAAGAGACTTCTATATGGGTCCAATCATGCGCGTTTCTTCGATGGAAGCTCCGCCCCAATAATATATTGACCCCACCCCTTTTTAATTAGGAGAGGGTTCTCAACTAGCGAGAAGGACGACCTGTTGGGGTGTTGTCATACGGCTTGGCCACCAGAGGTTTTCCCATGCTTTTCCCCGTGGGAACGGTCAGACTGTTTGGCTCTCAGCCGGTGCGTCCTGTAGTCTAATCCTTGTTCGTGGTACATCGCGGCTTTCCACGACCCTGTAGACGCCGCCGCAGTTACAAAGAATCGAACTTCGGCGGCGACGTTCGAAGAAGGACACCCCATTCTGCACTTCTCGGCTCTCTCTCATGCGCCCGCTGTTCCCACGGTCAGTGGAGAAGTACGGCACCCGTTAATTGCCGTGACGCGGGGTCGCCGAAATTGGCCGTCCATGACATTCGGTTTATAGAAGTAAATATGCACTTACGCTTTCTTTAACCAAATAACATTGCTACAAGCACTGCCCTCATTTTGAAACATGGTTACAGTAGCCCGAAATGCTTAGACTCCATTACGGCCGTGGCGTAATAATTTCGTCGCTGACGATATGCTTTACGGGCGCGCACACTGCATGGTGTGTGTGCTCATTAAAGAACTCCAGGTGGTCGAAATTTCCACTGCCCTCCTCTACTGCTTGCTTCATAATCATATATTGGCTTTTGCAACTAAAATTCTATAACTTATGTGTTATTTGATAATAACATTGTTCATGTCTTGCTACGCGAATCGCGACCGAGTGTCGAATACGCGCAAGCGTGTGCTTCTAATGACCTTCCTCGCAAGTAGTATTGTGCAGTTCATGAATAATAGCTTACATATCAATGCGCATGCTGCAACTAACTAAAACTACGTCCCGCAGACTGGTCCACTAGAGCTTGCCATTGAAAGACGCATGCGCTCTCTCAGCCACGCTTGAGAAGATTACCATCCAGGTTATGTGACGTGTACCACCGTATCTGCAGGGTCGCCAGGCTTTAGCGCTTCACATGATTTTCTCGAAGAATCGCAGAAATCAACTTACCTCTCATGCATGCCTCTCGCTGAGTGTTTATTCTTGTTGTTGCTGTCGATTTCTTGGATGTTTGGCAATGCATGCTTCAGTGGAAAATCAAGGTACGTAAGCAGGTTGGACAATATCTGGTGAATTGATTGTCAGCCTGAGACTTATTTGTCACCACCAGTAGGCGGGGTCAAAGTAGTGGGAGGAAACGTGAGCCCAGCGCTGAACGAGCAATCCATTAAAACCATTGACGCCGGGCTAAAGTATGCACGAAATAGCTCGGAGGTCGCAGAGGTGATCCAAGCTCGCTGCACATTCATTTAACTCGCTTTCATGTGCACACGCAGTAGAAGTTTGTGGAAAGAATAATAGGGAAAGCGTGAAGACAAATTTCAATGACCCCGATTATTGACTGATTATCTATCGATTATGAGATTAATCTTGCTGACTTCTGAAGCTTCTCAATTAAACGGTAATATAATCAATCGGACTCACTTCTTGTTCTTACGCAAATTATATACCTCACAGAATATGAAATATAAATTGAATGAGAAAACGCTCTTTCTTTTTTCAAGTCACTATACTTTCATGTCACTATATTTTCAAATCACGCGAAATTCAGCAGGTTTGTCTTAATGAGCGGTGGTTTTACGCGTTAGGCACTCGTCAATTCCTGCTGCTGACCGCTGTCGATCCGAGTGAAAGGGACGTGTGCAGCTTCGATAATCGTTATGCCAGTGCGAGAAAATTTCCTTGGAGGCGCCTGACGGCGGTTATGGTATTGAGGCGTAGCGTTCATGTTTTTGGGCTCTTATAGTAAGTGATGCGATAATGCACTTTAAGAATAAGCGCGGGGCTTGACGTGAATTCCGGAAGTGTGTTGCTATGCAGAAGAGTACGTAGACGGGAATAAAGAACGAAATGCAGAGTATACTTACTAAGTGGGCACAGCAGTGGGCAAGACGGTAAAAAATCTGTCACAAGGTTTTTTTGTTGTTGCTTTGTCTTGTTTTTTTATTTTTGTCACATTCATTGCACCCTTACATTTTATCGGCGCGACTCATCGCCAATCCCCATGTGCGGTTAGGTACCTAAAACCTAAAAACATCACCACCACCACCGTCACCATTATCATGATGTCGCTGTATTATACCACGTGGAGGACGATGAAGTGGTGGTTGATGCGCCAGTTTTGTAGCTGTTACGTCTGTTACGTCGTGTCCTCATTGCTGTCTGTCACCTTATAAACGCTGGTAAATATAGATAATCTGCAACAGCATTACAACGCAGTAATATCTAATAATAATAATAATAATAATAATAATAATAATAATAATAATAATAATAATAATAATAATAATAATAATAATAATAATAATAATAATAATAATAATAATAATAATAATATAATAATAATAATAATAATAATAATAATAATAATAATAATAATAATAATAATAATAATAATAATAATAATAATATAAAATAACAATAAAGATTATTATTAATAATAGTATTACATTGATTTAGCAGCTTTGTCACGCCCCTGTTCACGCAAGGTCACCGACTGCTGCATGCTTTGCAAACGCTAGCTGATCGTTGCCTGGACACGTCGAGCCGAGTGTTTATTTTTTATTACCGTGCAGTGTCCAGTATAACTGCCAAAGCTAAGCCATTAAAGTGTGGGAAGCCGAAACAGGGATCGCGAAGGCTGCTTGCAAGGACGTGAGAACACAAAGACATTATCGTATAATATAGAGGTAGGAACATTTTGTTCTCCATAGTTCAGTGGATCATCTTGCAAGGCTTTGGGTTTATCTTACGCCTTTGTGATGGTCAGATTTTCGTAGGTCTTTATTTTAGGTGTGTGTGGCCAAAAGCGAGTACAAATTTACGGAATACGCCTGCCCTCTCTGAAATATCGTTGCATCAATTACGATGACATGGCAGCTGCAGCGTGATGTCGGGCGGGCTGACATAAATATTCAGTGGTGGTTCCGCTTTGTCTTGGATGTTGAGCTGTGTAAATTCGCTGCCTGGAGATTTACTTTCGGAATCATTCACAAGTGACAAAGTCTGAAAAGTAACCTCACGGTAGGTTTAATTCAAATCGAAACCGTTGCATCCTCCTACAGTGGTGTAACCTGTACAGTATTTCGTGCTTTGTTTGTTTTGTTTGTTTGTTTGTGTGTGTGTGTGTGTGTGTTTTGTTACGATTTCCCGTGCTCTTTCTCGTCGCATGCAGTTTACGTGTACTATAAAACGTACCCAAAATAGTATCATTCTGCGATTTTCTGATGAGCGGCTGGTTCAAGATACATCGTGACGACCACAGAAATTTGAGGACGATACAGCGGAAGACAAAATAAACAGAGGAGAAAGGAAGAAAAAAGTCTTTGTCGTTGTTGCCTTCTACCTTTGTCTTGTATTGCAGCACCGTTATCTTATATACTTAATGCAAAACTGTCTTCAAAATAGCAACGAAGGAAAAGTAGGGAGGTTAAGCAGCTGATGACCACCGGTTTGTTTCGCTACATGCGGGAGGCAGAGGGGTGTGATTGGAAGATGAAGAGGAAAGAGAGCACACATAAAACTGCACATACACAATCTGTGATAGTCCGTCACTTGTGCGTGGTATGCGACACGGCTTTCACAGTCGCTTGACCAAGTCCACTTTTCTTAAGAACCTCAGTAGTGTATTCGTCGCCTTGAGCTGCAATGCCTTCTATCGACCACATGTACGAATAGTTTCAGGAGACGCTTGTCTTTTGTCAAGGCGCGCTGAATGGACGCCAGTGACTGTCTCTAAACATCATATACCGGACAGTCACCCAAGTGTGTTGTAGCGTCTGATTTTCATTGGGCGTGAAACTTGAAACAAAGCTACGTTGTCAGCAATAATGTTGCAATAATAGCCTCTTGATATGATATGTTTCAAGGCCCGTTGTCCGTAAAATAATCGATTGCTGCACCCGACTTGGTTTTCTTCAGTCTATACACAACAGCCGCATCAGTGGAAATTGTCGCCTGTCTGTTATTACACTGCAGACTGGTACATCAATGTAGAATACCCTAATATTTTTTTAACACGCTCATGTGGCAGAAATTACGCCTTCGGCGTCGCCACCATTGGTTGTGAGCGAAAAATTGTCCATGAGCATAAAATCGAGAAAGAAGCAAATAAAACAAACAATAAAATGTTCGGTCCTATTGAAGGTCGAACCCAAGCCGTTCGCGTGGCACGCAAGTGTTCTACCACAAAGCTACGATAATATTTGAATTCACTACGGGAAAAAACGCTACATGAATGTTATGTAGTGGATGGAGTCTCCTTAACGCACTTTGTTCGACAGGTGTCACGACGAAAACGAGCCCGTACGGCGATTTGTAGGTGCATTTGGGAGGCCATGAAACTACGTTGAAAAAGGCCAGGTTAATGCAACCACCACCGCTAAAAACACGCAGGAACTTTCAAACAGCTCTAAATATGGACAAATATGTCCATCTAGCGGAAAACATATCATGCCTTTCCAGAGGCGTTAATCAAGCAAACAGGAAACGCTAGATAATGTGCTGCCATCTGTGAGGCATTGTAAGACTCTTTATGGCCTCCAAAATGGCAAATGCACGGCGTTTATCTTGGAGGCCACGCGACACTCTGTTTAGATCAAAAACCTGTATGTACCATTCGCATGCACGCATTTGTGTGTGTATGTGTGTGTGTGTCTGTGTCTCTGTGCCATCTGTGAGACATTGTGAAAAACGTGTCTCGACTACAGAGTGTGCCTGTCTAGCAGAGGGAAGTGGCCACGCTGCACAGTCACTGCATTACTATAGATACGTTGCGCTTGCGCGTGGGCACCTTTGTGTGCGTGTATATTTGTGTGTGTGTGTGCGGGCGTGTGTAAAAAAAACATAGTAGTAAGTATGCACTTAGTGGTTGAAGGGCCCACTAGACGCCGGATTTTCCTATGGCGTTCAACTCTTAGAAACGAAGCTTAAGGGTCCCCCAATTTTTTCTAACAATGAAATGCATCAGGCGGAAATCAGATTCTGTTCCCCAAAGAGGATAGCTTGTATTCTTCCCCGTGTCATTCCGCCTTTATCTTGATGCTTTAGAAGCGCATACTTTCTAACGAGAAAAACAATACCCACGGCTTCTAGCTCAAGCCGGAGAAGCCGGCCGTTTCTATAGCGTGGATCATTGGCGAGAGCCATGGTGTTCGATACACGCGCCATCGACCGCGGCTTCGCTGAATCGGGCGACCTCCAGAAAATCGAGCCGGCTCACTCCCCGGACATATTTGTCGCTCTTTCGGGTTACCTAGCATGCTGGCCGGTAATTTATAGTTTCTGACCCGAAGAACAAAAAGTGACCATGGAGTGGCACGCCGGCTCTGTTCTCTGGAGCAATGATCAGGGAAGAAGCAATAGATTTTATGACCGATTCCGAAGGGCCATGTTGCCACGTTGGTATATATAAGGATTAGTCACCACTCTGAGCCTTTTTTAAATGCTACATGGTGATCCCCAGGGGCTGTACTGGTGGTATTATGGGTGGAAGCGCGCCGTCCAGGCCTCCAAATCATGGTTGCCTGGGCATCCACGAGAAATAAAGCGCCAGCACTCACGCATGGCAGGTTCCATTTGTGTCGACTTTGTGTGATCCGCGTGTTGACACAGTTTCGCCTCGTCTAGGTCTTCCTTCCGCTGTAGAACACTTGCCGCCGTTGCTTGAGTTAGTGCCCGAGGCGCCGGTTGCACTTTGTTCTCGCCTGGGCTGCATTACCGGCTGCTTTCCTTTGTATTAGCTTACTTTCTTTTGCTACCCCACCACTGTGTGCATTCCGTATACCCCAGGGTGCCGGCTCTGGACTTTCGAGTGAGCGACGGCTATAACCAAGATTAGATTTTTCATCTCCCCTTTCGAGCCGCAATTTTGTTGTCGCGTAAATTCAGGAACATCGTGGGTTTTCTTTGTCATGTCATGCAAAGAAGACAGAGCAAGAACGACGGAAGCAGTGGTTGTAGAACGTGGCGTTTTTGTACATACACCGAAGCCAATCTGCTAAGAGTTCCGCTTTGAGCATGTATATTTTCGATTTCGTTGGAGAGCGCATCTTATTTGCACTTTGTCACTGAAAACGCTTCTGACGTTTAGGGCAACTCTTGAGAGAGTGTGAAGAAAAAAAATGTATAGACGCAGTGATGGGTTTTTGAACTTTTCAATTACGTGTTCATTGCTAGCCGCAAAACTTGCTGTGAATTGAGACTATTTGCTCTTCCGCTTTGTCTGCAGGTACTTCGAGGATTACCTGCCATATAAGTTATGAAGCTAGAAGCCTTCTTGCCTGCGGTGGTAAACAGGTCTGCTGGGACCGCACAAATCGATTTTCGTTTGTTACATATATAGAACCTCCAAGTGGGCTTATGGCGAGATCACTAGCCCCAGGCTGCAACTGCCTCTAAGCTAGATGAGAGTGAAAGAAATCTTTCATTCAGGGGATTATCACTGATGCGGTATACTTATTGTTTTCACGACAAATATTACGAAGAGGAAAGTCTGTAGCTGTCCACCACCGAGAGTTTGGGAGACCACTGGTGCTTACGAAGCCGGCTTATGATTCTCATGTCTCTATCTGAAATTGCCTAGCACTTTCCTCCCGTCACTTATATTGCGATGCTCGTTGGCGCGCAACGTGTGTTAAAAAAGCCAAACTAGAAATTAAAATAATCTCGCTTGATATATGTTATGCCGTAGCAGCTGTACGCGCCTGTTCCTCCATTTACTCGCTAATGAAGATTCTTGGAAGTGGACGACGGGGGCATTTTGTCGTGAAAAAATTGAGAGAGCTCCTTATGCGGAAACTGCAGAAGAGAAGCCTCTATCGCCCCAATTTTGGAAGCGATTCTTACGTAATTGTTCACTGTCTATTTGAACCGGCTCTCGATTCGTTATCTAGCCGACCACTGCATGACATTAGTTGAGCCCGACAGGACGCGATGGGAAATGATCAAGTGCCGAAAGCGATAGCTTCTCATTTCCAACCTGCATATTCTTAGAGAGCGAGTAGATTAACAGTTAATTATGCACGAAGGTGGTGGGAGGTTTATCCTATGCTCCCTCGCAGGCATCGTCACCCGATTTAGATAAGTGTCTGGTGAATGAATGTTTTTGATTTACGCGGCAAAGTCTCATCTAAGTTGGAATATTGAGACCGTGACTCATCGTACAGCTCGCACAACGCAAGGAGTGGTTTTACGTAAGCCTTCTCACCGTCTCCTTCTGCTTGCTTCTGATCATGATTCCCGCTGAATGAATCTCAGCAATTTATTTGGGCAGTTGCATCGCGCGAAGCACTCACGAAGGACAAATACAAACAGGAAAGAGATAAAATAGCTGTGCAACACGAGCCCACAGCCTGGTCAAACTATATCGGTCGTGAAAGTTGGAACGAAATGTGTCGAAAACCTATTGTCACGGGCATTAACACCTATAGCAGTGATGGAAGCGCGGCTAGGGGAGGAGAGGACAAATATCCAAAACTAAAAACTCAATATCTATACATTTTTTCAAAGAGTCATCATTTTATATATACCACAGTTAACTATAAACTTACTTTGGGAATAATCTCGCTAAATGAGCCCCGCCGTAGTGGTCCAGTGGCTGAGGTACTCGGCGGCTGACCCGCTAATTCCTTGGGCCGCCCAGCAGAACGGCGTCTCCACAAGTGTGCACGTGCCTCCAAACACCTCAAGCGCCCTCATTCAAGTCACCAAGATCCCCAAGCTTCTGGATATTTATTAACAAACGACCAGGTAGCCACGACCATCTAACCCTGTTTTGAAAAAGGCACTTTCTGTTGTGTCGAGGGACGTGATCGCTGCTTTCCTCTCGAAATTTTCTGCCACCCAACTTGTACAGGTGAACTTCAAACGCAACCTTGTTACGGTTGACATGTATCCTACCTCCATCTAACCACTCTGCTCCTCGTTTGAATGATCTGCGAGGTACAGGTTCGGCTCAAGCTACTGGACCTGTATAAGCAACTGCACCCGTCCATTACCCTTCGAGGACCTAGCCGGCTGGCCGCTGTGGTAGCTCGGTGGTTAGAGCATCGAACGCGTTATTCGAGGACCTAGCCGATAACGTTGCGTACCCAGTTCCACTCGTGACCAGTGCTCGCAGAGGCAATTGCCTCACGCTCACTTTTGCGCGGACCACCATCCACCCTGACATCCTGCTTTATAAGCAAAGACGGCCTGTTCGTCCACGCCAGCCCTGGTCTCTACAGTGTTCCCGTTGCGGCCACTTCGGGCACGCATCTACTACTTGCTCACGAAATTAACAGTGCCTGCACTGTGGCGTCACGCACGCCCCGGGATCTTGTGCAGCCGAATGACCACGCTGCATCAACTGTAGCGGAAAGCATTCCGCAAGCGAGCCGAGCTGTGCTTCCTGGAAGCTCCAGCGCAAGGCCGCAATCATCATGGCTTCAGCTGACGGCACCGTGACCCGCCGCCAAGCTATGGAACAAGCCAGAGCCCTCGGGAACTAGTGGGGCAGTACGGTGGTCGTCAATGGCCCATTTTTTCGGTATGTGGTCACATCTAGGGCGCCTGTCGTCTCCACGAACACGACGACGACATCGCCACGACTCAGCTAGTCTCTGCCGTCGTCACCACGCGTTCGACAACGGCACAGGCACCGCGTGCTTCCTCGCCACCGTCAGCTTCTGCCGCCGTCTCCCAGAGTGCAACGACAACACCGCCCACTTCTTCATCCTCGCCGGCCCCTGCCGGTCTCTTGAAGGATAAAGTGATAACCACACTCATTTCGGCACTTCGGGAGGTGCTAAAGATAATCCAAGTCGACTCATCGGAGTAACAGATGTGTCTTGGGACACTGCTCGCCTACGATTCACTGGCACCTTATAGAATTGGCCCTCTGAAGCGGCGGTACCACTGGGGACAACCGGACTTACGTCATTAGTTTGGAAGACCCCACTCTTCTTATTGCCTGTGTTAAATTGTGTGCGTCACTGTGCCCTGGCTTTCTCTGCGGCTTTTCCGGTCGGCTGCGCGTTGAGTTGGTTCGGGCGCATGCTGAGAATCAAATTAGTCCTATTTTTCATTTTTTTTATGTTCCCTTAGTTTTTTCCTTCCTATCTCTTTTATTACCGATACCCCATCCTAGTGTCAACCTGTTGAGGTGTCACCTTAAGAAGAGATAGTTTAGGAGCGCCACATTTATATTCCTTTTTTTTCTTAAACAATTAGAGAGAGCAGCAAGCATTAGAAGGAGACCACCACCTCTTGGAGGCTCGATCACCTGGGCTCGGCCCGGTGAAACAAGGTCAATAAATTTCGAAACTCATCGATTTCTGGCCGGCATACGATCGAATAACGAGTCGTGGATAGACGAGGCCAATGCATTTGCAAACAACCTCTTTTACATTTTTTTTATCTGTCAACCGGCCGGAATATCGATCTTTTGAAAAGCGGTCAATAATGAGTTTTCGACAATGCACGGGCCGGCTGTAGATCCACATTTACACAAGGTTTACGCGAATAGAGAAAAGGAGAAAAAAATGCCGCCATATCCACGAAGTGAATGATGATGAGTGGGCGAAGCTCCGGAGGTAAACCTGGTAAACCATGAATCCTCCGTACATTTTGCCCACTCGATTTTATTGCAACGCTCCCCCTAGCGTACGTCGCCGCACTATATCGAACGGTGACACGCGCCATATGTGGCATCATTCCTATTTTATAACACCTCGCATCTTTCATAATCAACTACACGTACCGCCGTCTAGTTTATAACATCTTGCATTTTTTGGACGGACGGACGGACGGACGGATGGACGGAAGGAGAAAAAAAGAAAAGCCGATAGCACTCGTCGACCATTTGATATTTGTGGGCATCAGTTCGCTCTGCCGTTGTCGTAAAGCTGTATAAACGCGGGCGACTGCGTCCTAATGGCGTTGTTATGCGGGCACTATGTATCAACCAGGTGTATTTTGGTTTTCGTAGGGCCGTGGTATTCACCTGCTTGTAGCAGTATTTGAGCAGCTCGGAGGACAGCGCCGTGTATATAAGGGGGATCAAGTAACCTTACAAAAATTGCGGTGCTCGAACGGGAAGTGATTGTGTCATAAAGCTCCCGATTAAGCGGTTCTACTTGTTAGGCTTCTGTGGATTACGACTGACAACACTTAGCGGCTGGCGTTTGCTGCGCTGTGAAGTCATTTGCATCATTATATTCTGTTTATCTCGCTCGTATTGGTTGACCATAATATATGAGCGATTCACTTGTGTTTAGCTTGAATATACATTCTACGGATATGCACTACATATATCATAAATATTATATTGCCGATCAGATTGCATACACTGGGATAGGCGCCCCGCCGTGGTGGTCTTGTGGCTAAGGTACTCGGGTGCTGACCCGCAGGTCGCGGGATCGAACTCCGGCAGCGGTGGCTGCACTTTTGATGAGAAGCGAAAATGCTGTAGTCCCGTGGGCTCAGATTTAGGTGCACGTTAAAGAACCCCAGGTGGTCGAAATTTCCGGAGCCCTCCACTACGACGTCTCTGATAATCATATGGTGGTTTTGAGAGCTAAACTGTACATATCAATCAGAACGGAATAGGTGGTCGCGGTTGTAAGGATATCTTTTCTTTTACTTGTGTGTATGCGTATAATGGACGACAGTTCGTTACACACTCACGTACACTTGATTCGGGCTCAGTCTAATCGCATCAGCTCCACGGAACTACAAAAAAGCTCTAAGTGAACAAAAGATGAAAAAAAAGAACTTATCAGATCCTTTATGCATTAGCCTGAGTTTACTCGAAGGCAAAAGCCACCTTCTTTTTTTGCTTCTCAGTCGATGTGTTTACTGATCCTCCCCTGCCCACAATGAAAGCTTTCTGCACCTACCGTAGTTTTGTATTGACTTCAGGATTGGAGGCATAGCAAGTGTTTTGCACCTGATATGATGTTGCACGGCCTCCATGATCAGCACACAATTGACTAAGCCACGGCGTCATTTGATGACATAATTGTGTGACGTAATGATGATGTTGTAGTAAAGCCACATATTTTGGCTATATGACGTCATGGTGAGGACGTATGGGAAAGTCGTCACGGGATGACTATTGTTGCGTTACTCGCAGGGACGCCGCCGAAGTTGGAAGCCGCTGTTTGACGAGTCATCTAAGGGTTTCGCCCTAATAAGTGAGATTAGCCGTTACTATTTTTCGTGCGTTCTGGCATGCCCCACTTAAAACTCTATTTAAAGATACACACTGACTCTCTTTTGAAGATTATAATACTCTCATCAGAGAGCCCTGCATGCGAGGCTCAACTCTGTGAATCGGGGTTAGCGTGTATTCAGAAAGAGAGAGTTACATGCGTGGCAAATGAGGGTTCACCACAAAGTGTAGCAAATAGCCTTCTTGTTCGGTTTTGCTTAGAGCGTTACAATGCAAATAATTGAGGGACACGTGTAATTTGGCGGGTTGAAAATTGTCAAACCTGTATGGTACATTTGAACGCCGGAGCCCGTTAGGATGCGTGTTTCAGAAACTACTTTAGCTTTCGAAAAATGTGTTTCACCTGTTACGTGAACGTCGACACGCTTTTTTTCTAATGCATGAAAACCAAGAAGCGGCCGAAGAAGTGCGCAACAAGCTTCTACTGTGCTGTGGAAAGCGCACGACCCTGAGTCATGACAGCTGCCAACAGTCAGCGCTTGGTTGCTGATGTCTTTTGATTTTTCTTTGCCGCTGCAGTTAAAATTTGTTGCGGCGCGCGCCGACATCTTGGCCTGATCTCGGGCCTGTCGGTGTTCTTTGTGCCACCATCTGGAGCGCACTTCGCTGATGAAGCCTCACTTATGCCTCGTCGCTCAGGACTCGACGTAAAGTGCCAGGAAATCTAGACCTGATCTTAACGCGAGATAAAAAGGTTCTGAAGGCTTTCGAAATGGGTGACTCGCGGGCTTGTGCGCACGTCGGTGTGCTCGCTGCTCGGTCTGGCACTGAATGGGGCTTCATGTAAGGCAGATTTCTTAGTATTGTTCAGTCTTCCTAACTAGTTAAGACAATCTCGGGGGGGGGGGGGAGAGGGGGGGGGCTAAATACCGAGTCTAGAATTTTAAATTGCGGTTTACTATCCGAATGAAGGCGGAAGACTTTGTGTGGGGCAACGCTGTTTAGCTAAGCGTACCAAAACAAAGGTCTTGGGCCTGTGATATTAAATCTTACACGGCTCTAAGCAGAGCGACGCTTATGCGAATGCTTGTGTGGGTCTCACATTTGCATATGAAAGAATAAAAGAAGGGTAATCAATGAAGGCGCTCGTTCTTTTCATTAACATTAGCTTTGTAGATCTAATTATTAATTACGACATTTAGGTGAAGAACTACAGATTATGTCCTCTTTGCATTCGTTGGCTTCACTGACTGGGTTTCCTTCGCATATATAATTTCTGCATGCTGAAAGGCCCCAGATGAATGCCCCAGATCACTAATGCTTCCCCCAAGATATTATGAGTGAGTCCTGTTTATTATGGCACGTCTTGTTTTTAACTGTTCCCCATCTCTGTGCGGCACGGGTGGGCAGAACAGGTGAATGCAGGAACACGCGCCAGTTATAATCTGAGCTCAACCGCACACATCTGAAATTGACTCGATGCGTTATTGTACTTCGGCTGTGCGCCCTTCACTGATAATGTGGTATCCAATTAAACTATATTTCAGTGGCTCGATCTAGTTTTGGGACAAAGAGAATGTCATAGCCTACTGATGAATTTTGGCTATGATGGAATCTTGGTGCGTCAGGTTCCCCCGTCAACTAATGCACTGACACGTATGACGCGGTTAGTTCGTGACATTGGGCAGATTTATGAAACGTGAGCCAACGTAACATAATATTGTCAGGCGATATGCGTGATGAATTACCTAAATATTGTACACCTACGTAGCACTTCACCAGAAGGTAGATCAACACTGCAGGATGGGTGGAAAGTAACTTCTTAATTAATATGTGGGGTTTAGCGTCACAAAACCACCGTATGATTATGAGAGACGCCATAGTGGAGGGCTCCGGAAATTTCGACCACCTGGGCTTCTTCAACGTGCACCCAAATCTGAGCACGCGGGCCTACAACATTTCCGCCTCCATCGGAAATGCAGCTTCCGCAGCCGGGATTTCACCCCGTGATCTGCGGGTCAGCAGCCGAGTACCTTAGCCACCAGACCACCGCGTTGGGGTGAAAGTAACTTCTTATCAGTAATTGCTTATAACTTTTGTAATGTTCAATCAAGTATGATGAACGAAAAATCTTAGTGTTATCTTCAGTCGAATAATTGTCATTCATTACAGAAATTTCCAGAAGGTGCCAGTATTATTCAGTATTATTATTATTAATATTATTATTATTATTATTATTATTATTGTTGTTGTTGTTGTTGTTGTTGTTGTTGTTGTTGTTGTTGTGGTCATACTTATATCTCAGTGATTGTAAGTGTTTCGGGCACTCTCCTGCAGGTTTTCTCACGGTGCTTTTACATAAAGTTGCTCACTTTGCAACTTCAGTTTATAATCACAATTTTGGTATTGTGCGATAAATTTCTTGTTAAGCCCACCTCAAGAAAAACAAGTCGCTTGGTGTCAGGAGTCTTTATGGGTATTTTTAGGGCACCTTGATGCTCCAACCAGCATCCTGGAAAATGTGCGCTCCTATTTACAATAATATTTCACGCTAACAATGCTCGTAAGAGAATGTGTCAACCAATCCTGGACACACCATTAACGACACTGGCCAGCCAATTAGAAAAAAAAGCCCTTAGCACAAAGATTTTTCGTGCATTTGGCTCGTGCTCCGAATAACATCTGGAACTGCAACTCTTTCCGACGTTATGTCACTGATACATCCAACTACCTAAATGAGATATGCAGATGAGATAAGCAAAGATATTGCTGCGAGGAAGACAGACCCAGCAGGCGCAGACTTGAGAGAACATATACATTTATATTTGCAACTGGTTAGTTGAGCAGAGGTGCCAAACGAAGATCTTACGCCAGCCTATCAGCTGTCGTCCTTTTTTTCGTCGTGTTGATGCTACTGGTACGTAGCATGACCACCGGCGGTGGAAGCACCATCCCGGTGCTTTATAGGTCGTCCTCAGAAGCAGAGTTATAGATTTTGAGCCGTGACACGTGAACAACATCACTCGACTGAACTGATGGTGACAGAGCGATGGAGCCAAACTCATAAGTAACAGGCGTTATCTGATGCAATACACGAAAATGTCCCTGGTAACGACACAAAAGTTTTTCAGATAGGCGCACCTGACGATGAAGAGACCAGAGTAACACAAGGGCACCCGGAGCGAAATGTGCGTCGGGATGCGAAACATCGCAACGACGTCGCATGCTTGCTCTGCGATCCCGTCAGACGAGCACGGGTGAGCTGACGGGCATGGTCGGCTCGGGCAATAGCGTCACGAGCATACTCGCTGGTGGACTAGGTGCCTGAAATGATAGTGTCCAAGGGTAAAGTCGGCTCTCTTCCGTACAATAGGGCGAAAAGTGAAAAGCCTGCTGTGTCTTGTCGGGACGAGTTGTACGCGAACGTCCCGTCGGGTAGGGCAAGATCACAGTCTTGATAGTCCGGTGATACATACATTGCTAGCACATCTGCAAGAGTATGATCAAAGCGTTCCGGGAGGCCGTTGCTTTGCGGGGGATAAGCTGTGATCACTTTGTGCAGCATAGAACAGGAACGAACGATGTCGGCGATGACTTGGGAGAGAAATGTACGACCACGGTCTCTGAGCAGCTGTTTTGGCGCACCGTGAATCAAAATAACGTAACGTAACAGAAGTCAGCAACATCGGCACACAACTCGTTGGTAGAGCTCGAGTGATAGCGTAGCGTGTGGCGTAATCACGAGCCACAGCTATCCGCTATCCACAGCTATCCAATCAGGTAGCCGCAGCTAGCCTACTGTTGATTTGAGAAAAAGACCAAGCAGGTTTAACCAAACGCAGTGAAATCTTGTGACAGGCCGATCTCCCTACTGTGCTCTTGTTCAAAGATACTGGAACACGTAATTTTCACGCATATATCGTAATTCTTAAAATGAAAAACCTCATTGATAATAGACAACATGGATTTTGCAAATAAGCAAATTAACAGTGATGACACTCTTTGAAATTGTACATAATTTTTCTGCTGCTATTGATGTTCATTCTGAAATAGACGCTATTGTTTTGTACTTTCAAAAAGCATTTTAGTGTGTTTTTCCTTCAAAACTGCTACTCAAGGTTGAGACAATACTAAATGATACTATATTGGTGTCATGGATAGAGGCCTACTTGTGTGTCAATTGATAATGCGTGTCAATTGATATTGTATGCTGAACTCCTGTAGCTTTCGGGTCAGCTGTTCCACAAGGGTCGGTGTTGAGATTGTTATTTTTTCTAATATTTAAAACTCATATAGTTAACGCAGTGTTTGTCGAAATAAACAATTTGAAGATTTTTGCGTACTTTATCATAAAACTGCCGACCTTCACGACCACGTCCAACTAAATGAAGCTGCTCAATGCGTTGAGAAATAGTGTGAAACATGGGAGAGAGAAATAAACCCACGAAAGACAGTTCTCATGAGAATAAGAAAGCTTTCACCGCTACAATTTAGCCACTGCTTAAATGAAAATGTCTTGTCTGAAGTAAAATCTTTTAGGTATCTAGGAGTCATTTTCGCATCTGATCACAGGTTGAACGAACACGTCTCGTACATAAAGAAAAAAGCTACAAGTAAACTAGGATACCTAAGAAGAACTTTGTGCCAAGCTCCTGAAGACATTAAACTATTTTCTTTTAAAACGTTCATTCGACCAATCATCAAATACGCATCAGTAGTATGAGACCCGCACACGAAAAGAAACATTGCGCCCTTTGAAAGTGTCCAAAGAAAATGGGTACACTTTCATTTTTAATACGTACAGCTGGCACACACCCGCAAGTGCGCTAGTAGAAAAGGCTGAACTGGAACCTTTTGAGCTTCGGCATGAAGCTGAGAGACTCGTGTACCTATACAAGATCCTTCGCAACAAAATAGGTATAGAAAAGGACCAATTCGTCTATCTTGTAAATAAGCGAAGCCCACGCTCTCATCACTCAAAAAAACAAAACTATGGTACTATAACTGCCAAACAGATGTTTTTCACAACACATTTTTCCCCCGAACGGTAAGGTAATTAATGGAATGAGTTGTCAGCTGGTGTTGTGGAACACACGACTACATCAGATTTTGCTGTGACACTTAAAGCTCATTTGTCAACTGTATAATTACACGAATGTACTGATTTCTTTTGTCATTGTTCAAGCGTATATTTTTATCTGTATTTTGATATATTCTTTCAAAATATGTGCACTATGCATTAATGACATTCGGAATATTTGTTATACACTGCAGTTATGCAATATTATGATTATCGATGTGCTGACACTATTGTTGTATTAATGTACTAAGTGTTAAGCATGCCATTATCGCCCCCCCCCCCCACCTTTTTTTGCGTAGTATGCATGTATTCGTTCACCTTTGTGTCCCCCGGCCTGTTACAGCCTTTTAAGGCTAGCAATACTTTACAAATAAAAATAAAATTGTTGCGTGGGTATGCCGATTGGTTGGAGATGGTCAGCTGGTAGCAGCGATGGTGTTTTGTGACGTTGACACGACTCACAGGTGGCGATGTATCGGCGTAACGAGCGAGCCAGACCAGGCAAATAGAAACGGGACCATATACGCGCTCGTGCATGCGAGATACGCCAATGTGTCCTGCTGTGGGTGCATCGTGAACTTCAGCGAAGTTGCTGCGCCGCAAATGCTTATGTGCATAAGAAAGTCAGGCCCGCCAGGTCGGAATTCGCGGTTGTATAGGACGCCCTCTTTGAAAAACAAAGTGGCGGACGAAGGCATTTGTTGGGGAAGACTCCGTGCGTCTGATGATGTCAAATCGGAGGGGATACTTTCTCTGTTCTTCCCCAGTGTGAATGAAGTCGGAAACTGAGAAGATGGAGGGCACCGTGTTCATGTGTGGGTCAGCAGGATCGTCGACGGGGCACCGGGAGAGGCAATCAGCATCCTGGTGCAGGCGGCCAGGTTCGTACATGACCGAGTATGAAACTTTTTGCCGGAGCAAAGCCCAGCGACCAAGGCGCCCTGAGGGATCTTTAAGAGAGTTCAACCAGCAGAGCGCTTCGTGTTCTGCAACTACTGAAAATGGGCATCCGTATAGGTATGGCCTGAACTTGGGGACCTCCCAGATGAGAGCCAAACACTCACGCTCTGTGAGTGAATAATTGCGTTCGGGAACGAATAGGCATGAGGCGGCTGCCATATGTGATAACGAAGACATAGCTACGTTTTCGTTGGGCTAGCACTGCGCTGATGCCATGGTCACTTGCGTAAGTACAAACATCAGTACGAGCAGTATATGGTCAAAGTGGGCCAAAATTGGAGGAGTAGTAACGTAAGCAACCAGACTCGAGAACGCAGATGCCTCTTCAGAGCCCAATGAAAATGGGAAGTCTTGCGAGAAGCTGCGTAAGAGGCCTCGTTGTGTGCACGAAATTCTGGACGAAGTGACGAAAGTATAGGAGAACTGTCCGAGGAAGCGGTGTACATCCTTTGAAAATCGTGGTACAAGAGGTTTTTTGACTGCGCTGTTTTTTGCCGCCTCGGGTTATATGCCGTTAGCAGTCCACTAAATGACCAAGAACTGTAATATGGTGGCAGCCAAAGTGACATTTGGAGGAGTTTAGTCGGAAGCCAGCATGACGAAAGATATCTAAGATGACTGATATGTGCTGTATATGAGTTTGAAATGTAAATGAAGAAAAAAACGACATCGGCCAAATAGCACAGACAGGTGGACCATTTCAAGCCTCTCAGCAAAAAGTCCAACATCCGTTCAAACATGGGTGGAGCGCTACAGACGCCGAAGGACATGACCTTGAATTGATATAGGCCATCGGGTGTTATAAATGCCGTCTTTTCCCCATCCATGGCATCCACCTCAATCTGCCAGTACCCAGAACGTATGTGTCTATGGAGGTTCGATTGATTGATTTGTGGGGTTTAACGTCCCAAAACCACCATATGATTATGAGAGACGCCGTAGTGGAGGGCTCCGGAAATTTTGACCACCTGGGGTTCTTTAACGTGCACCCAAATATGAGCACACGGGCCTACGACATTTCCGCCTCCATCGGAAATGCAGCCGCCGCAGCCGGGATTTGAACCCACGACCTGCGGGTCAGCAGCCGAGTACCTTAGCCACTAGACCACCGCGGCGGGGCTGCGACTATGGAGGAAAAATAGCGGGCACCGTAAAGGCAATGAAGAGCATCATCTATTCGTGGCAGAGAGTACACCTTTCTTTTTTTGTAATTTTGTTTAAATGGCAATAATCGGCACAGAAACGCAATGTGTCGTCTTTCTTGTGGACTAGTTCGACAGCGGATGCCCAAGGACTGCAGAATGGCTCGATGATGTGCTTGGCAAGCATTTTGTCGACCTCAGTTTGCATAATCTGACGCTCTGTCAACGACACGTAATACAGATGCCTAAGAAGTATTTGCTACTCACAGTGACAAAACTAGTTTGTTGGCATTCCGTCTTCTGTCTTTCATCTTCAATTGAAGCTTTTTCATTGCGGATTCACAGGAAACTGTCAAGAATAACAAATGGCGCTTATCTTTACTACATCTTCCTACGGAGCAAAAACAAAACAAAGCCTTCACCTCTGTTTTGCGCGTTCTCTATTGCAGCTTCATTTTCGCCATCTTTTTCTTGCGACTTCATTTTGTATCGCGTTCCACTTCCGGTAGAGCTTTCCTGGGACTCGTTTTCTCTATATATAATTTGGCGAGCACCGTCTTTTGAACTTCTTCGCAAAACAGTGGCGTCTTGTTCGCACATTCTATTTAATCAGAAATAGGTGTACCTACGGACGAAATGGGTGGGGTGAGTAAATTTTAATTGAAAACACCCGTGTAAGGAGCTAACTTAGTTGGATACCTACACATTTCCTTACTTGCTGCATTTCTCTGTAAGCTATATACTCCACTTAGTTTGCTTCGGCTTCTTTGAAACGTACCTCATGTTAACGAGCTCTAAAGCCCCGGACACATAGGCTGCTAATACGTCTACGCGAGGAGATTCGAATAGTTGTGCGCATGTAACTACAACGACTGAATCGAACAGGCAGGTAACCTGCTGTCAGGCGGCGCTTCTCGCTGAATCTGGAAACTCATCATTAGCGCATTTAGGAAGGATCTACCATTAAAAATAATTTTGAGGGCCTATAAGCCCGAGTGACGTGGTTGAGAGCGTTGGAGAAGAGGCTGTACGGTCATTGCCGACGCTGCCGCCGTGCTCCCGCTTTCCTTCAAATACCAGCTTTTCCGCTTCTCTTGTGCGACTGTCGTGGCCCGTCTTCCATTGCTTGTGCACTATAAGCCTTTTGTTTCTCGGCTGCAGCTCTAGCGGGGTCGGCCGCGCGCTGCGTGTGGCATTTTCGGTAGCAAATCCCCCAGCGACTGTCGCGTCAACTAAGCAACAGTGGAGGCTTGTGTGTGTACGTGTGTGTATGTGCGTGTGCGTATATGCGTGTGTGGTGGTGTGTTCTGGCTCTTTTATATCTTTGTCGGCTTCAGAAGCCATAAGGCGCCACGGCGACAAAAGCGGGCATCAACGTCAGCCTCAATTGGACGCCGCCGGCCACGCATCGGCGACTTCGTGCGCGTGGGGTCGCTTCGGACGACTGCGGGTCGAGACCGCGATTGATGTTGTTACACACGTGGAACAAAATAACAAACACTTAACGCACGCTGGTATTTTATTTGCTCGCTGGCTGGCTTCTTGCCAGACGTGTTTGCCTTGCTTTTTCTCCTCCAGCCAGCGTGCCATCACGGTGGAAGTGCGCGGCATATCGACGCTCCATTAGGCTCTAGAATATATCCGCATACGCATTCGCTCTGCTTCTTTCGCCTCTGTAAAAGAGAGACAAAGAAAATGAATGCCGACAGCGTCAACTATTTCACTTTAAATGAGAAGGATCACTTTGAGGAGATGACATTTCTTGTGCCTATATAATATGTTTTGGTGCTCCCGCACTGATTGTTAATCTGCGCCGTCAGTACAGAAGGTGTTATATTTCCATTACGCCTATAGTTCCGCTATCTGCCTCTTTTTCTTTCCTATCACCTGAGTTTACGTTACGTCAGGAGTGTTTCAATGCATGCGTGCGGCTGAAACCAGAAAGTATTGCTATGGGCGTCTACTTATTCCTGTGCTCAGCCAAGCTTGTCCTATCACTTTAATGGTCATATTCGCTGTTTTGAAAGGTCCAGAAATATTTCTATTGTAGAACTGTGGCAACATTAACAAGAACAATACAACCTATGGCAAAAATATGCTTCTAGAAGAGCTGTAGAAGCGTCAGAACTACTAGCATAATTGTTAGCTATAATTGCCTAATACCTCGTCACCCATCCACGGTGAGATTTCAAGTGCGCTTCTCATTTCATGCAGTCCTCACGCACACACTCATTTTGTTATCACAGACTTCAGCTCAGTTTTCACACCACAGGTCTTGCGTGGAAAGATTGCAGCTATACCAGAGGAACCTCTGTGAAGTAGGATAACAACAATACTGAGATGAAAGACTCCATTTTTGGTCTGAAAGTGGCGGGATCAATTCCCGGCTGCTGTGGCTGCATTTTCGATGCAGGCGAAAATCTTTGATGCCCGTGTGCTCAAATATAGATTCATGTTCAAGTTCTCTAGGTGGTCTAAATTTTCAGCGCCGTGCACTAGGGCATCTCTCTCAATGATATAGTCGTTTTGGGACGTTAAACCACAGATATTATCATTTATTATTATTATTATTATCATTATTATTATTATTATTATTATTATTATTATTATTATTATTATTATTATTATTTGCAGCACTGGTTGTTTGCAAACTGCAGGCCCCACATCATCACAGCGTTCGCAGTGATTTCCGGCATGCATGTCCTTTATTTTCTGTCACAGTACTGACAAAAGCGCACTTAATTCACCATTGCAACGACGTGCATGCGTGCACGCTTTCAAGTCGCAAGGAAATCCTCAACAAGGAGATCCTCAGGCGTTCGTCTCCCACCGTCGCACCGGTTCATCTGAGTTTGCAGATAAGCACGAAACGTGGCATGTGGAATATTTCAGGCTGATGCGTGATGACGATGCGCTTTAAGGCGCTATTGTTTTTTGTCGTAGCAGCCGAGCTGTGTAAGGTCAAGATAAGTCACTGCGCATACGTCGTCCGCCTTTTCTAGGCCAGTCACGAGGGCGAATCCTGACAAGACGAGGAGAAGGACTAAATGGGTGAGAGGGAAGCGTGGTGTAATGAGTTGAGCCATGGAAGAGAAAGAGTACTGGCGTGGAGAAGGGGAAGCTGGGTGGAGTAGAGCTAGTGCGAAGCGAAGGCAGGAGCAAGGCACGTGCTGGTGGAGAGGAGGACAGGCTGATAACCATCCTGGAAACGTTTCCTGGAAAACCATCCTGGAAAGTACATAACCATAATACAAAAGTATTCGTTCTCAAATTCTTGGCTACTACCCAGCTAAAACTGATGTCATAAGCTGCACGGTTTAATCAGCCTTCGCGACGTTAAGGCATCTGCACATAGGTTCTTTGTTTTTTTCTGAAGTGCTGCACTTATGCATTGCCATGATCCCCCATTGTTTCCCCTTCATTGCAATGCTTCCAGTTCCATTACAATGCCTTTGAACCTGACCAGTTGCCCTATTTTATTTCTGAACTCGGCTCCTCTAGTTGCATAAAGCAAGCGCGAACAGTGGAACTGGCAAGCAGCACACGAGCGGAAATTAGCCTACCATGGCATGATTTCTTATACGGACCTGACATTCCGTTAGGCGTCCCATGGGCTGACTGTGTTTACCCGCGAGTTTGGTGCTACATTTTTAAGCTTTTAACCGCAGGTTGGATTCCTGGACAAGGGGACTGATTTTCCATGACGCAGAAATGCCAGAACGCCCGTGTACATTAAGGGACATTAAAGTGAAACAATGACTTCTCTTATATTTAGAGATTGCATGCTGAGAACTTTAACTTGAATCATTTTGCTATCGTTGGTTCCTGAATTAAAAAAAACAATTGAAATAAAAATTTAATTTTTAAATTTTGTACAGAAATCACAACACGTGACGCCAGCGAGCATATTGTTGGTATTATAGTGAAATAAATTTAAAAAAGATGTCGCAACTTGAAATGTTCGTTCTATGGCCCCCTCAAAGCAAGACGTACTTACTTTTTTTTACTTTTCTTTAGAACAACGTAATACCATGAAGATGTCGTCCAAATATATGACATCATGATGTTTCCTGTCTGTATTTCAAGGTGGGGTCGCCACTTACATGATGATGCGCGTCTTCTGGTTGACAAAGCGTCTCATTGCAGCGAGAGTGGTAAATTTTGAATTACGAATGAGTAATTTTTTAATACTATGTAAAGAAACGTTTTTTTTACTGTCCCTTCAAACTGAAGTCCGCTTTAAAGAACACTAGCTGGTGAAAAATATTTTTCATTTCGGGGGGGGGGGGGGGGAACGTTTTTTATTTGAAAAGAAGAGAAAAGTGAGCCCCGTAACTGTCTCTCAGGGGGAGGACACCTCAACAGTATAGCTCATGAGGGATGGTAATAGAGAGGGGATTAACATGATAGGATTAAAACGTAAACACATAGAGTGAGAGGAAGGAGAGAGCGTGGCGTAGGGGCAGTGACATGCGGAAGTAAGGAGAAGATAGGAAAGACGGACATGGTCGCAGGAGTCCGAGGATGGGGCACCACTCGGCGAGAGCTCTTGTCGGCGTAAGAAGATGGCGTAGGGCGAGCCAATCGGCCAGAGCTACGCTTTCGTCGGAGATCCGAGTGCACAACCGGTCAGCACGAAATCTAGCGAGCGAGTCCTGCATTCCGCGACTACGGCACGCCTCAGTAAGGCGAAACTAGTGTTCATGAACTCACTAATTTTGTTTCGATGGTGAGTTGTTCATACGTTTCGTTGATGTGCACACTACATAGGCCGAACTATTGGTTTAGTTTCAGCTTTTGGATTTCATTCACACTGGAGTGTATATGCTCTTCAAATATAAGGTCACGTATCAGTTTTTATTTCTTTTAGTTTGGTAATATTTTCAGTTAAGCAAAACAATTGTCGCATCTTTTCGAATCCCCTGAAACATTACTGTTCAGAAGGGAGGGCAAAATGGCGCAGAACTAGTCGAACGTCTGCTGAGACATTGGTCGAACAGAAAACGCTGCAAAAAATAGTGTTATCCGCGATTGATATAAGCATCACAGTTTTAAAATGTCATAAACGTCGGAAAAAAATTAGACTGATCTCACGTACCTTGGGAATTGACTTGATGCGAAGCATGCGAAGTGAAGGTGACTGTGTTGTAATTTTTTACTGAGGAAAACAAAACGAAATGACGCTAAATACATGTACAAATATCATACTGACAGACACATGTTAAACAGTCGCATGTTTACTGTTGCGTAACGATGCCGACAGCAACGTGGCTAATAGCACCACCAGAAGCGATAAGGTGATATTTAGCGCTTGTTCTAGCGAGCATTGTAGCCCTGGACACTGCTATAGCTAAATGAGTTCCATTGTATGTAGCTTCACTACGATTCTCGATAAACCGACGTGATGGCTGTAATATAGAAGTACTTGGGTATTGTTTATAAGACTGCACATTCATCACTGCAACCACAATTGACGTTGCAAGAACATTACGGTCTACTTGAAAAGCAGCTGCGAGACCTTGCGTGGCTGTGTGATAGAATACTTGATTTCCACGCAGAATGTTCGGGTTCCATTCCTGCTGGGACTTTGATATTTATTCTATGCAGTTGTTGCGTTCACACTGCCCATGCTAGCTGTTGGGGTTGAAGCTTTTTAGAGCTGACCTAGTTGGCGTCGATCACACCCGACAAAACCCTAACCAGAACTGAACACCTTCGCAACAAAAAACGAAAATATATATGCGTAAACAACGGAGATTATGTGTATATATAATCAACTCTACGGCAGCACAACACATCATCACCCACTTCGTTCGTATGTCCATCCGTCCATCCATGCGTTCATCCGTCCGTCTATCCGTGCACTCACCCACCTGTCCGTCTTTTAAATTTGTCGGCCACTTCAACATAGACTACATGGACCTTAGGACCTGTAGGTTCGCCCGCTCGTCGTCATTGACTTCGTGGAGATGCATTGATTTTTCTTAACACTCGCGAATTAAAATTATATATGTCTGTTCGTGCCATTCCTTGGTTTATATAAAATTTCAATCACCTTCTGCGCATTGCACTTAACTACAATTCATCTTAACCCGATGTGACGGTTGTATCGTAGGAGTACATATCTAATGTTTATAAAATTGTAGAGCCATCACTGCACACCCAATTGACGCTTCACGAACATTACGGTGGTCTATTTGAAAAGCAGTTTCGAGACCTGGCGTGGCTCTGGGTAGAATACGTGGTTGCCACGCAGAAGGCTAGGGTTCCATTCCTGCTGGGACACTGACATTTTTTTGTTGCATTCGTCTGGTGAACGCCCGTGGTGTCAGCTGTTTCTTAACACTCACGCGGTAAAATTACTCATGTCTGGTCTCGCGATTCCAGGGTGAATATGAAGTGTCAATCACCTGTGGCCCATACGTGCGTACCAGTGGCACATACCCACCCGCGGGTATGTGCCACTGGTGTGCTTTTGTGTGGCGGTAAGTGTTCGATGACGTACGCGACGGGATTGGGACATTTACCATGTGTAGACCAGTGCATCATATTCATCAAACCATTTTACCATTCCATACTGATTTAGGTGAACCCCAAGTTAAGTGGGGATCACGACAGCACCCAGAAGTGGGCGGATAGATAGATAGATAGATAGATAGATAGATAGATAGATAGATAGATAGATAGATAGATAGATAGATAGATAGATAGATAGATAGATAGATAGATAAACAGACAGACAGACAGACAGACAGACAGACAGACAGACAGACAGACAGACAGATAGATAGATAGATAGATAGATAGATAGATAGATAGATAGATAGATAGATAGATAGATAGATAGATAGATAGATAGATAGATAGATAGATAGATAGATAGATAGATAGATAGATAGATAGATAGATAGATAGATAGATAGATAGATAGATAGATAGATAGATAGATAGATAGATGTACGCTCAAAGTGTCCGAAGTTTGCTAAGAAAAGTTTCGCATTCAAAAATACCGTGTCACAAACATCGTGAAATGCACTGGTACTGTGCGAAAGTCATTGAAAACGCTGAACATGTAGTCGTCTGTTACGCTAAGGACCACACTGAGGCCTTCAAATTTCATTCCTTATATCACACGTATAGAAATGTGTTCTGACTCCGCGTATATCATGAAAATTTACTATTCTATGTGTTAATATGTAGTAAAAAAAGATTGCTGCTGGTTTTTGGTTGTGAAAGTGAGAGCGAAACTGTTTGCAGTGACTACTGACATGCGATTGGGGAAACATCGGCGACGCGGCCTGTTGCATGCGTTCTAATGTATGGCGGCCATGGCAGCTCACTGTGATACAAATTGGGCTTCTAAAGACTACAAAAAACAATTTCAGGCAATAAAATGTTCGCCCAGTTACGTATTTCAAAGACTTTTCTATTGCTGATGGGCTGTACACGAGATGCGAGGAATTTATTCTTTATGCAAAGAATCTTCGCAAGAAAATACTTTTTTCTTATGTGTCACGCCATGGGAGCACCTTACCTGCAGACGCCCCTTATAGTTCAAATGATTTTAAGCACCTGTGTGTCACGGCCTCAAGAGTATCACTTCATTCATGGCTGATACAAATGATCTCTTGCGGCGCGGATGTCCATAAAATTATATGAACGTGAGTAATACACTTCTGTTCGACGCCTGAAACATGTGGCAGCACGACTACACTGTGACGAAGCACTGAGTGGATTGGAAACCTTCCGTATATTTACGTGTTTGGTCAAGAAAAAAGAAACTTTATACGTGCCGTGCGATTACCGCGCTTCATTTCGATTGAAGTGCAATCTAATTAACTTCACTGTGCCATGCGCTTTGGCGACTCTAAAAGAATCCATCTGCATAATGCAGCACCATAGGAAAATACCACAAATATATACGACGTTGCTTGAGCACCCTGTTCGGCTGGTTCTCTACACACGCCAACAAAAAAAGGTAACCAGTAGAAGGCGTACGCATTGAGTGTCACCATCTATTCATAATGAAGAGCCATCAACAAAATTATGTGTGTATTTCTGCTTAGTTCATACATATATATCTGTATACTCTTTGGATGCGAAATGCGACGTCAGTCACGCAACTTTTGTAGCGCCTTCATTCAGGCGCGCAATATATGCAAAATAATAGAAATTGAGTCAATACGCAATGGTGCTGTGTACGTGAACAGGACCAGTGATATTTTTGGCGACCAATGACTTTTCATCATGCGACGTAGTTAAACAGAGTTGCAAAGATGGCCTCATTTATTATGCGGCTGCGCGGGCTTCCGTTGTTTGAACTTGGCGCTTGTTTGATAAGAGGGCTGATTCAGCGCCAATTGAGCGCTGCAGTGAAAATGGATGAGGAAAACAAATACATTTCTAATGCCATTAGCAAACTAGCGATGTATGCTAATGATGAATGGCCTATGGTGAGAAAGTGGCTCGAAGAGATTGAAGTCGTTTGGCAGCCTCGGTGCTATTGCAATTGTGCACCGGCTTGTATACAATGCGACTGGGAATGGCGAGTCGGTGGTTTGTTTGCGATATCGTGAGAAGGGAAGGATGTCTTCATTGAGTCCTTCGGATTCACCCACAACCTATTCTGTCGTGGGTGAAGCTTCCCGGTGTGTCCCGTCAAAATGTGTCTCTATCCATCTACAGTTCTTGCCTGTTTTTTTCTATCCCATGGATGTGCGATGAAAGTTTTTGAGACAAAAAAACATAACATAGTATATGTAATAGTCAAGGTGTATTCGCCTAAATTACTTAGTTCAACCGATTAGCTTACTCACCATACGAAGAATGTAGGAGCATGTTGCAACCTCACGTGCGTGGTCCGATGTCGCATTTTAAAATTTAATTTCTAACACATGACTTTCATACCTCATTCTTGTCTTTTTAATCTGAAGAAAGGATCAGACAAATGATATAATTGATTGATATGTGGGGTTTAACGAGACAAATGATATAACACAGATACATATACATATATCAGCATTCTAAACGTAGGATTATAGAACAAAAAAGCGTAGTACGCAATTTCATTGGAATCTATACGGAAAAGGACAGTTGCAATGACATGAATGAGTGGTCGTAAAGTGGCTAAGGCACTCGGCTGCTGACCCGCAGGTCGCGGAATCAAATCCCTGCCACGGCAGCTGCATTTCCGATTAAGGTGAAAACACTTGAGGCCCATGTCCCTAGCTTTAGGTTAAAAATCGCAGGGGGTCGAAATTTCTGGAGCACTCTGCTGCGACGTCTCTCATATTCATATAGTGGTTTCGGTGGTTAAACCCCAACGATCCCTTTTATTAATAAAGTTACAACTACATTGGGCTATGATTGACTCAGGAGCCATGCAGAGCAAAGTTCAGTATTCAAAGGAAGCTGAATTTTCCTGAAAAACCGTTTCCCTGAATATGACAGGCAACAATGAGTTTCACGTATAAGTGAAAAAAATATATATATCGCTGCGGAACGAACTTGTTGCACAGGTATAAGTTTATGCCTTCGTGCGAAATTTTGAATAATGAAAGCCCTCTTCAAATATCTCTGCCATTAAAGGGGCTCTCGAACACTTTTTCAGCATGACCAGAAAACGCTGCCTTGCTCTCGTGGGTTTGGTGGCTCGCCACATCCTAAAGGAAAAAAACAACATATTTTGCGTGAGACAGTAACTGATGTGCATATGCCAGGTTCATCATCCTGCAGAGCCAATCAACACTTACGGCCACACACCTGCGCCTTGTGCTGAATTCCAGCTCATGGTTTTCTCTCACCACCTAGGGCTTTTTCTCTTCCCACTCGCGTTCTCTCTGCACTGGTTTTTTCGAGGATCTGGCTGAATTGTCCAGCGAGCTTCCGAATCAAACATAGGATTTCGCAAGTTCAAATACATCAATGAATAGAAAAAGAAAATACACAAAGTTTACTGCAGCGCCCCAATTAAATTTGTCCCGCGCAGCGTGCAGAAGAAAGTAGGGTGACGCAGTCCACCAAAAAGAAATTCCGCTTGAATCGTCGCCGAGATTACGCCTTAACATAGACAGCACCCTGCCGTGGGCGTATTTTTCCGAGACGATTGGCGAAACAAGGTGAATCCGTTCAAGACGGAACATTAGTGATAAATTTTTCCCATGCGGGGGCCACTACAAACCACTCCGAATCTCTGAGTGGAAAGCACGTGATATGTTATTTTTATTTTATTTTTTCTCGCTTTTTTATTAGATGAATGTTTGCTTTGGAACATAGCCTTCTGTTCTATTCCGCTCAAGTGAACAAAACGTTAGGTTTCATCGCAACTCGCATGTAGCAGTGAGGATGAGCAATAAAGAAAGAAATAAGGCGAGCAAAATGCGTCTCGTTGAGCACCACATGTGCAGAGTTGAGAAAAATTCGGCCAGCTTCACCCTATAGGTGGGCCAAACACGAAGGCAGTGCGGTGCTTGGCAGGATTCTTTGTTTCTCGTTCTTTCCTTATATACTTCTTTCGTTTTGTATTATTCGTTTCTTGCTGTATTTCTTTCCTTTTGTTTATTTCAACATTTTTCTTATTTTATTTTTCTTCTTATATTTGTTTCTATTTCTCGCTTGCTTCCTCTTTTTTTTTTCAATTTTTATCCGCGGTTTTGCCTGCGTTATGCCAAGTGAAGAGAACATGCGAGAACCCGAGCCCTTATAAAGTGCTGCGCACTTGAAAGAAAATTGCTTTCGTTCTGTCTGCAGTGATAAGTCTTCCTGATAAATACTTTGTATGTTAAAATATTTTTTTTTCACTGACGGTTTTTTCTTGCGTACGTAAATACGAAGATGATTTGACCGAATCCGGACAGCAACTCTGCAACTATCAGCCCTGGTCTCAGAATGTCATCGTTGAGGTTCGCCACATAAAAGACATTGCGCACTGCTGTCCACCGCTTGTTCAAACTTACTGCATCGAAAGAGGCAAGCTTGTCTTTGTTCGGGCTGAGTCCACATTTCAAGATAGTTGCAGTGTGGGCGTGCTGGTGAATCCTTTCAAAGGCTTTCAAGTAGCACCAAACGGCACATGTACACGAGAAGGCAGATATCGGCACGAGAGGTGCTGGGTGGTGGCCATACGTGCCTTGTATCGGCTTGTTGTTCTGCCTTGCTACATTTGAGTTTGCAAAACGCTACACATGCTCTCGCGTTTTAATTACTATCCACAATCACTGGCTTGCACTAATTAGTCGTGAGTAAGCGAAGTAAGGTGCTTATTTCTCACGAGTGGTCAATTTTCACATTTAGTAAAGCGGTCAAGAACCACTTTCCCACCTTTCCGAGCATTCATCGCATGACCTCACTATCGTGCTTCATTGCCTCACGAATATATTGCCGCGAAAATGTCTTGTATCAGTCAAGAACAAGTGTAGTACTACGGAATTTTTGAGCGCCTTAGGCTCCTCCTTATCTCTTCGCTCGTACCGACGAGTAAGCTTGAAGCTACTCAAGGAAGGAAAAGCTATACACAGGAAGATGGGGAGGGGATCAGAAGTTATGTGAGCGCGCGTGATGAAACGCGATCGCTATCTGCCAATACTATTCCTGAGCGTGAGGGTGGCTCACTCTGTATTGTAAGCAGACTATGAAGCGCGGCAACTGCACGTGGCAGAAACCTGTGGCAAAATGCGCATCTGATCAAAACATCACTCTTGATTCATATCATCTGTTTGCCGCTGGCAGTTATATGCTTTCCGACGTCAAACAGCAGGTGTCAGCAGCTTTGAAGGGAGCGAGCACAGCACTCTGCCTGAAAAGAGGGCACCTGACAAAATAATATCTCGTTCCGCTTTTCAACTCCCCTTGCCGTTTACAGCTGCATAGTTTTGGCTTAGGCGTTCGTAGCAGAATCTGCTATCTGTAGCGTGTGTTTTTTTCCCAAGCACGAGAGGTGGTTCATGACCTCTATGAATAGGCAACTTTTGGAAAGGTTTTGTCTAATTCCGGAAGCCTGCTGACACTCCAAACACACTGGGAAATGAAGTTTATATATGTATGGTAAGAATAGTTGCTTAAAATTATAAATAAATGTTCAAAATATTTCAATACTTGGTATCCGTGTCTGCAACTTATTCATTCGTATTCGACTCTGTCTCAAAGATTAATACTTTCAGACCCCGAAAATTTTAGTCATGTAGTTTTTCTTCGTACAATCTCTTTAAGCCAATACTTCTTGCTAATAGTGAAAGGGTGTAGGTATAGCTATGACGCAATAATGCTTTCGCAGGGGCTGTGATGGGCGCTCGCCTGTGATCGGAGTCAGCGAGCCCCCCGTGCGAGCATGGCGTGCAGTGGCGGAGCCAGTCTCTACCAGGACCACATCCTGCAGGCCGTGCTGCAGGGAAACCTCACCAGCGTTCCCGAGCCACCTTCCAGGCTGCTCAAGATACTGGTCGCCTCGTCAAGGCCTGGTGAGCCACCGCCGTTCCTGTTTGTTCTATCTCACTCATTTTTGCGTTCTCTTTTTTCGCGGCCATTCACTCGTTCCCGGCACGATCGCATGGCCCACGCGCGACCTATAGGAGAGTGGCTCATGCGATCGAATCCGGATGCCAAGATTAGTTCTTTGGTTCACCGACATATTTTTGGCCTAGTTTGTCAGGTATTTAGGTAATGAGACTCTTGCTCGTGGATGCCTGACTTGCTTGATCTCAGTTGTAATGTTCATATGGTCGTGTGTGTATGTAAGTATTTGTTTCTCAGGGCAGCCTTTATGTGGGTGGCCAGGGGCGTTGAAGAATTCAGCGTATCTTACTTTCGAATGATCACCCGCAAAACAGAAATGAAATGGAGTATTTTCTTAAACTCTTCTGCATTGTCACAAGTAAGTTCTGTGGAGGATCGTCAGAGCCATAGAGAAAAATCAATGTCCACCTGACAGCGAGGAAAGCCGTATGAGTTTGTACATCTATTCTAAAATGGAGACAACGACAATTTTTTTTTTGCTTCAAGTATTGCGTAATCAAGCAATTCTTGCTGAAGCAATTCCTCGATATATTGCTGTGCCCGCATATATACACGGTAGACGCGGCACACCCCTTTCGCGATTTCTCGCAATAAACGTCGCAGCGCAATCGCATCAATTACGAGAAGCCAATGGCGAGTGGCAGCGACGCTCACAGAGGCAAAACACCACGTGGCTGATTAGTCTAACGCCAGACGTAATCTATCAATGACATAAATGAGAGGTCAGTGCACGGAGTTTTCGTGCTCCCTCCCCCATTTTTTGTCACCATGTTTGTGTGACGTTATGCTGGCCGAACCAGCCATAATAGTAATTATCGTTAGAAGTGCTCTGAGCTCTACTACGAATGAATGAATAGACTTTATTTAAAGTCCAGCAGTTTTACCGGGTGAGGTGGGGGGAAGAGGGGATTAACCCAGTGTACGTGGACGCCGTGCGATACCCAGAGGGAAGGCGTGCTCACGTTATCGCCGTTGTGGTTCGCACAGGATAATGCCTCGCGAGCCCCACGGTGTGCACGGAACACACAGAGGCGGCCGAAGAGGCGGCGATTGCTCTACTACGAGCGAACTATATTATCCTGTCATAACTCAGACATAAAGATATCTTCATATCTGAGTTATATCTGACCATTAATCGGGGTCATTTTACTTGACGTAATTTTAAATAAACAGATTTACCTATACTCCGTCAAACGAAGGAGAAAGCGTGGTACAGCGGTAGAATAAAAAAGTGGAGCAAGACTGTTTAAACTTCTATAATACCTCGTGGGTAGTTGTTATTGGAACAACTATGTTAGGGATAAAAGTCACTGGAGCGTACCTTAGTAACCCGCTCTTCGCCGATGATATTTCATTGCTGAGTAACTCAGGGGATGAATTGCCATTCATAATTGTTGAATTAGACAAGGAGAGCAGAAAGGCAGACCTTAAAATTAATCTGCAGAAAACAAAAGTAATGTACAAACCTTGGAAAAGAACAGCGCTTCGAGATAGGTAGCAGTGCACTTCAAGTGGTAAAAGATTGATTGATTTGAAAACCACCATATGATTATGAGAGACGCCGTAGTAGAGGGCTCCGAAAATTTCGACCACCTAGGGTTCTTTAACGTGCACCCAAATCTGAGCACACGGGCCTACAACATTTCCGCCTCCATCGGAAATGCAGCCGCCACAGCCGGAATTTGATCCCGCGACCTGCGCGTCAGTAGCTTAGTACCTTAGCCAGTACACCACCGTGGCGGGGCCAAGTGGTAAAAGAGTACGTCTGCTTAGGACAGGTAATAACTGTGGAGTCGAAACACGAGATTGAAGTAACTAGAAAAGTAAGGATGGGGTGAAGCACATTTTGCAAGCATTCTGAAATCATGACAGGTAGATTGCCACTATTCCTCAAGATGAAGGTATGTAACAGCTGCATCTTAGCGGCACTTACCTACGGAGCAACAACCTGGAAGCTTACGAAGAGGGTCCACCTTAAATTGAGTACAACGCAGCGAGCGATGGAAAAAAAAATGGAAGGTGTACCCTTAAGAGACAACAAGACAGCTGAGTGGATCAGGGAACAAACCGGGGCTAATTATATCAAAATTGAAATCAACAAGAACAAATGGACATGGGTCGGGCATGTAGCGCGTAGACAGGATAACCACTGGTCATTAAATGTAAGTAACTGGATTCTCAGAAAGGACAAGCGATTTGGGGCGAGACAGGAAGTTAGGTAGGCAGATCAGATTAGGAAGTTTGCGGGTTTGAAGTGGCAGCAGCAAGGACAAAACTGGGTCGATTGATATGTGAGGTTTAACATTCCAAAACCTGCATATAATTATGAGAAACGAAAGTCTGAGTTGACTGGCGGAACATAGGAAAGGCCTTATCCCTGTGGTGGACGTAGTCAGCCTGATGATGACGTTATAAAAGAAGGCCATGACCATTTCTCAGCAATTAACGTGACCTCACCCTCTTTTTTGTTATGTTTAAAACTATAACCTTGCTCAAGAGGGGGGGGGGGGGGAGCACAGCTGTGCGTATCTACGCAATAACATTCTAGTCACCTAATTAACGACACAGTGAACACAGCGAACACAGCGAAAACAAAAATATACAACGACAGATGATGAGTACAGGAAGCTTGCCAAAAAACCAAGCACGTAATTCTAACTAGTAATCCGTTCTGATTTGCTTGTCTTGCTTACGTCACACCTGCGTCTGTTGCCTCCATTTTTAGCCTCTTATTTTATCATTTTATTTACCAAATAATTAAGTATCAACACGAACATGTATGGATGATAATGCCTTGCCCATGACGTGTTATTCGGAACCTCTACAGTGTACTATATTTCGTGGAATACAAACGCCCCGTAACACCTTGTTGCACCGGGCTTAATACCTCGTTACCCGGCAGCGCCTGAACAAAATGAGTTTTTCTCGTGAATCTACTCGCGTCTTCTTCCTGTTGTCTTTCTGACTTCAGCTATCGGCGTTCAAGCTAACGTTATGGTTAACCTTTTAGACAGCGCTGTCTGGTGGGAATAGCTTCGAAGTAACAAGAGGGCCCATCGCGAAAAGAGCGACAGAGAGTAAGCGAAGACGCGAGGCAATCCATGTCAAGTGATAGAGTGAGTCGCTGAGTGGCTTAGGATTGCGCGTTTTGCAAGTGCTTGTTCTTTTTTTTTCCTTTTTCTTGCCCAAGAAAGCACGTTTTCTATTCTTTTCTTTTTCAAGCGTGTATAGCTCTTTTTGCAAGCTAATCGTAATTTTCCTTTCTCTTTTTGTGGGCCAATCCCGAAGACACTTCAGCCTGATACAGCTCTATACAATCACGCGGTAGTATATGGTGCCATCGTACACGTAAGACAGGTGATAATAGACGACGCCGTTCGTGACAGTTTGCGTTTTGATGAGCTGTCTCTTGAGACGCTATGCATTCAAATATCAGCATGGTGCTCAGAACTGACCCTGGAGCCCATTGGTATAGCCAAGGTGTAGCACCAAACTCTCGAGTATTTTGTTTTCTTTCTTTTTCTTTTTTTTACCATGACATACCGAGTATGAAAGGACATACGACTACGTATGCCTATCCGACCCTTCCTCCAGATCAAAGTAATGCCCCCCTCCCTCCAGAAAAAACAATATTTCTGCCTATGTCTCTGCTTGAGGTCGAACTGACGCTTCAAATACCTCCTACGCATCTGTGATAACACGCAGTCTGAAACATGTGCACTTGAGATAACAGATAACTAGACATATATCCCTAGAAAATTGTTACAGCAGAAGCGTGCAGGACTTGAAGAGCTACCGGGTGTTTTCTTCATGCTCTTTTCTCGCTTACTTCTTGTTTTATGGTGTAGGTAACGTCTGATTGGTTTGATGTTGAGCTATCGCTTCCAATACCTGCATTGTGCACCTCTACATATATGTATATATATCTGAATATTTGATCAATATGAATTTGATCATATATATATGTGTAGGTTTTTCACTTCAAGCTGCAGTGCTTTTAAATTTTTTTTAATGAAAGCAACTAGTCGAACTTCAGAAATGAAGGCAGAGAAAGCAATGAAAGCCAGAGACTCACTTTTGAGATAATGTGGCAACACTCTGAGTTGTGCCAGGCGAAAGATATTTTGGCGTATTAAATCCGAATGCTTGTGGGAATAAACAAATTCTGAACGTTGGTCCTGGCTAGTGAGTTTCCTATGAATACACTAAAGAGAAAACTCGGGCACTAGTTTCTATTTTAGCTTGAACTAATGGTGCTTTAACCAGCATAGGTTTGATGGGTAGTTGATGGATTTGTCTAATTTTTGTTCTTTCGGCTCCGTTTGGCTCCGTGTGCCCTGAATCCGCTTTACCGGAAAACGAAGTTAAGCAAAGGTTTACCTGCTAGGCTTCTGTGTTCGGACCTTTAGGCTCACGAATTAAAATTGTCTCGCAAAGTTCACCACAGGGCTGGGAAGAGATACTTGAAAAGCTAATCCGGAATGCAGATACCGAAATACATCAGTTGGAATCCTGAATTTCGTGTACTGAAATAAATTTCCCGTTGACATAACTAGATATTTCGGAGATACTGTGGCGAAAATTCGCAAAAAGTATTCCCGACTACAGATCCAGCAATACAAATGCAGGAATACTTTTTCGGGCGTGCTGATAAGCCTGAAAGACATGAATTAGTGCAACATAACGTTGTAAAGAAAGTTTCAGAGCATTGAACCTTGCCCTTTATTTTTGTTCATTATAGTACACTCAGCGGTGTTAAGACATTACAAATGGGGGGAGGGGTCTTGCAAAGTACATTACGGCGAATAATTACGTAATTACAGGTATCAATTGCATTTAACAAACGGATTCACGGCCAATTTAATGACTTGTCATGAACGAATGGTTGGCCACCCAACAAAATTAGGCGTTCTACGCTGGCTTTGAGCAATAGCAACTTCTGTCAGTGGCGTCGCGCGTGACCACATGGGGCAGTATGTGCTTGAGGGGAAACCATCGTGGTCAATTCTATGTCATGGACCAGTGGCACACCTTTGTTTTTATTGACACACACACACACACACACACACACACACACACACACACACACACACACACACACACACACACACACACACACACACACACACGCACACGCACACGCACACACACACACACACACACACACACACACACACGATTCTCTCCTTTGTTAAAGTTTCTTTTCTGTCTGTCCCCTTGTAAGCAGTCAAAATGCACTCAGATTCATTTCTCGCAAAATAAAAATGTAACGAGATACTTGTGCCTCGCATGTTATCGCAATACAATCGACGCATCGCATAAAGATTTCACTACTGAGATCCAAATACATTTTTCAAATGTGTCTCCATACAGAAACACGTATACTGGAATACACTTCTGAAATATTAACGCGATGCGCATGTATCGCGATACTGCAATAGCTCTGGTTCACAAAGGTCTGTTATTTTATTCGAAACAGAACCAAAAGAAAGCAATAAATAAACAAAGCCAGAAGTGTGTTGGAAGCAGCAAGTACGGAGACTAGGCAAACTCGTGTACTTCCCATAATACCCACAGTGGCTGAACGATCGCAGCACCAGAGTTACTCCTAGATTAATTTAGAGAGCTCTATGGCGATGTCACTATGTGACGTTACGTGGTGCGACGTTATGGTAATATCACGAGGATGTCACTAATGTTCTCCTGCGAGGTCATGATGACTTCACAGGGTGACGTCATCAGACACGGCGATCACTTATTGTTTCATCAGGCACCCTGAGGCTTTTGCCGTAATGAAATCAACAAAAAAGGGGAATCATTTCGCTTCTTTGTTCGTCAACACCCTAATGAAGCCAACGGACAATGATTCTGATGAACGCACGGGATAAATTAGGTGTAGCATTTCACTGTAGTTCAGTAATTACACCATACACAGAAATCAGTTACAGTGAACGTCAAAAAAAAAAAAACTTACCGTCAGGGAAGAGCGAATGTACGATCATTCGCCTCAAATTAAAAATTTGCACATACTTCAGTCTTGAAGATAGTTGTAAATTAAATTCAACTCGCATAAGAGCGCTAAAGACAACAAACAAGACATGTCCAATAGGTGTACAGTGGACACGCAAAGCCATTTTCAATTGTATGCGATATGTTTGCCGTTGCCGACTACGACTTCGCTTATATGAAAGTATCTTAGGAACAAATATATAGTCCGATAACATGCTTGTAATATGAACCCACAGTCTCATTCAGTTTTTTTATACTTCGCGCTTTTATCATCATTACCAAATTTCAGCTGGACAGTTTCTTTTGAAGTGTAAACAAAAAGTCGCAAGTCTATTTTATAGCAAAAGCAGCGTTCTAACGCAGTTTTCTCTGCTTCGTATATTTATGCCCCCCCCCCCCCTTCTTTTTGTCTCCTCCTGGCGCTCGTAAACGCTAACGGCCTTTTCTAAAGCAACACGAACAATGGCACGGAAAACATTCGCCGGTAAGTAGATACAGCTTCCTAATAAGTATAAATGTGAGAAAAACTAATGAAAAGAAAATTCGATGTACGAAGACGTTTTTTTTTAATGCTGCGTTCGTCCCATCATACTAGCTCCCAAATACAAGCGCGTTTATGATATAGCACCTGTGATTTTCCAAATGGCGCGTGTCGCGAGGACGGAGCTCCTGCTCAGTGATGCGTTCAACACTGGCAATTATTTCCGTAATAAATAATGTTTTCAAGATCAGTATCTGTGATTACCTTTGCTTACTCACGAAGTTTGGGCGGCAAAACGAAATTCACGTGCGAGAACGATTATGCAAAGGCGGTATCTTCGATGAAAGCTCTGAGAGGGCTCTATGCGTGGCCAAAACTGATTTACATGAGGCACGCGGCAAAGAATAAATTTTGCTCTCTTTAGTTTGAACTAGGGCGAAAGGGGGTGGAAATAACTTTGCTCCCGAGCTAATTTGCTTTGTACGCACTCTTCTCAAGCTCACCTTTGATTTATTCCTCAATGGCTGGATTCTGATTTTATAATGCACGTACTTTGCAGCTATATACAAGTGTAGAAGCTGTAAATCCAATATGTATACAAACGAAGCAAGAAGTATTGAAAAACATTTTCAACTGTTGTGACTCTGTATAGCTTTGCGCTTTGCTTCATTATTTTTCTTTAGTTTTAACACATGGCTATTACTGGGAGCACGCAATATGCATTTATTCAGGCGTAGCCACACGCAGAAGAAACCTCCTTAATAAAGGTAACATTTTTCTTCCGTGGGAAATTAAAAGTGAAGTTCTGTGCAGCACACTGCTGATTTTGTCATAACCACTGAAAGTTCTTAACAAATTTGAAACCAGAGGCTGCAGGTGCTGCAGCCAACGTGTTGGCAACTGGACTTGACTTTTTCAAATAAATAAACAAATAAATAAATAAATACACATGAAAAAGATAGGTCAACTTGTCGGCTAGCACTACCGCCTGATTACGAATCACAAGCTTCCATCTTCTCATTGTTGTCTTTCCATTGGCAGCTCGTTATTTTCACTAATTGAGCTACTTTTGGGTCATGGTGAATCCCTGCGGAGCGTAACACATCTCCTAGCTGGTATGTGCCGTAGAAAGTTGCCACGCCCCACAGCTCAGCTTCGGTCCACTAAAAATAAAGGGACGGTTTATACCAAGCTATGTGGGTATATGTATATGCCAAGCAGCTCCTGAGGATTAAGGGCCATAAAAAAAATACCTTAGTAACCTGCGCTTCGCCGATGACATTGCATTGCTGAGTAACTCGGGGGACGAATTGCAACTCATGATTACAGGGTTAGACAAGGAGAGTAGAAAGGTGGGTCTTAAAATTATTCTGCAGAAAACGAAAGTAATGTACAACAACCTCGGCAAGGAGCAGCGCTTCGAGATAGGTAATAGTGCACTTGAAGTTGTAAAAGACTATGTCTACTTAGGGCAGGTTATAACCGCAGAGCCGAACCACGAGATTGAAGTAACTAGAAGAATAACAATGGGGTGGAGCACATTCGGCAAGCACTCTCAAATTATGACAAGTAGATTGCCACTATCCCTCAAGAGGAAGGTATATAACAGCTGTATCTTGCCGGTACTTAGTTACGGAGCAGAAACCTGGAGACTTACAAAGAGGGTTCAGCTTAAATTGAGGACGACGCAGCGAGCAATGGAAAGAAAAATGGTAGGTGTAACCTTAAAAGACAAGAAGAGAGCAGAGTGGATTAGGGAACAAACGGGGATTAAGGATATCATAGCTGAAATCAAGAAGAAGAAATGGACATGGGCAGGGCATGTAGCGCGTAGACAGGATAACCGCTGGTCATTAAGGGTAACTGACTGGATTCCCAGAGAAGGGAAGCGGGTTAGGGGGAGACAGAAGGTTAGGTGGGCAGATGAGATTAAGAAGTTTGCGGGTATAAATTGGCAGCAGCAAGCACAGGACCGGGTTAACTGGCGGAACATGGGAGAGGCCTTTGTCCTGCAGTGCACGTAGTCAGGCTGATGATGATGATGATGATATTGAAAAAAAAACTCTTACTGCTCAACTTCGCTCCACTTAACGTCATGAATTTGAAATTTCAAGCATCTTCACGGACTCACACTGCTAAGATGGTTTAAACACGGTACATGGTAGCAACACCACTATAGACAAAAACCAACATTGAAATATCAGTATGACGCCACTGCCTTCTAAGGTTTTACCGTCGTCGAGTCAGTGACGCTTCTTTAAACATTTGAAGTCCGAGCTCGAATTTCGATGCAAGGCATTTCAGCAGCGCACTTTCTTTTACGTGTGCTACGCCGTACACTTGGTGGCATGATAACACACACACACACACACACACACACACACACACACACACACACAAACACACACACACACACACACACACACACACACACGCACGCACACGCACACGCACACGCACACGCACATACACACACGCACACGCACGCATGCACGAACGAACGAACGAACGAACGAACACCTCAAACACTGGATTTAGGGAAATACACTGCTGCTGCATGTCGACCTGTTCCTTCTTGAGAATCTAATCGGTTGATGCTTGAAGTTCAGAGGCTGCACTCATTAGGTTTTGCTCTTGCTAATTTAAAAAAAATGGTGGTTTAAGAAGAACTAATTTGGGAAATTATCCACCTTCGTTTGTGTTAGATTGGTTTGAGCCCGTTATACCTCCTGGTCGTGCGGGCCGCCCCCATATTCTTTTACTGCGAAAGGTCTTATGAGATCAGGACACGTGTCACGCGCGGCCCCATAGTTGTGTGCTGCCGCCACCGCAGCCGACTGTGTTCGTAACCAATATCGAACGAAAAAAAAACTCAGTAAAAGAACATGTTCATGACACAATGGATTTCTAAGCTTGGTCCGCTGCGTGTCACTCCAACATTCAGCCCCTGAGCCACGCCAGTGCTTGGAACTCGTTTCTAAACTGGTCTTAGGCAGGCTTTCTGTCAGGAAAGTAATCGCGTTATTATGAGTAATAAAGTATTTTAGAACAGCAATAGAACAACCAGGCGTCACACAATGCGAATTGCGTAACGAGTGCGTCATCCAATGCTTCAACCCATTAGAAAACTTGCTCTTGATCACTTGATAACTGTGGCGCATACCCACTTCAGGCATATTTCTTCATGGTCGTCAGCCACTGCATAAAAGAAATCGCACAACACTCCTAACAAGTGTGTAACGGGTACAACGCTTCTCCAAAAAAAAAAAAGACGAAGAATAGTATAGTGAATGCAGGCCTACTTCACAAAATGTATTATTATTTGTGGCTTAGTGGGTACCGTGAAGTATGCTCGTAGAATTCCAAGTAGTGTTAAGACTCTGAAAGGCCGCTCTTCTACCTTACGCTGTGAATGTGCGGCACATTCCGCCCTTGCCTGGCGTTATTTAGTTATACTTATATATAGGAGGCGAAAGAAGCACACACGCATAGACACGTAAGCACCAAACGATGCACACGACAGTGCCACGCGAACATAGAAGCAAGCGCACGTATACCACATCACACCCACTCACAAACCCGCAAACGCACGCACGCACGCATCAACGGACACACACACACACATGTATGCATGCGTGTGTGAGTGCGCGTATCGACCGTGTGTGTGCGTGCGGTGCATGCAAGCATGCACCATACACAACCTGCATTGTCCATTAAGCATTGAATGCGCTCTGATACGGTACTGGTGGAAAAGACCCGTATGGAAAGGTTGTAAGGGAGGTTTATCGAAAGCGTCAAATGTGATTGAAACTGAATTCTGTGCTAGGGAAGTGTTGCACTTTGCGTTTCTTTATCCCGCTTTTCAGTGCCTTTTCCTGTCCTTTCGGGTAAACTTCCGGCGCCGAGTTCGAGTAAGCATCGGGAATTTTCGCGAATATAATTTGCGCAGCTGTCACTTGCCTAAGATTATCAAAGGGACGATCGAGCGTCATGCAATTCGAGCCGCACAGCTATGCGAGCACACAGCGTGAGGACACCGGCGCTGCAGGCGATCCCTTCTTTAAACAATCGAAGACCTAGAGGCGGATACTCTTGCCGGGAAGATTGCGTCGTGGTGCGCATACTTTTCGATCGGGCTCCAGCCATAAAAGTTGGGCCGAGTTAACTCGGGTCACTATACGGTCCAGTGAGCGCACGCAAATCAGGTTCTGGCCGTGATGCACGCGCACCGGACATCGAGGCCGGACGTCGGGTGACACACGAGACGACGGGCATCTGCCCCTGACGCGACCCGGTTGGCTCGCTGAATTGGATTAGCGGGCATTATCTCAGAAGGGCCCAACGGGTGGCTATCGTGAAGGCGGCGGTCACGAGCTGGGCTTTCCAGACGCAAACCCCGAGATTACCTTTCACTGTTACCACTAAACAGCATAGGGGCCGAGTGGCCTGGCAGCCCCTTTTTACGACGACGTCCGAAGGGGAGACTCGAGCAGTTCGATTGTGGGCGTATGTGCGGGGCTACAGTATGGTGAGCCGACTCGTATGTCAGGCGCCGTTTCAGGATGCCACTTGCTTGGTCCCGTGTCTCCGTGACGAAATGAGTTTCCAGGTTTGTTTGCTTCCTTGCTTGTTTTGTGTTCTCGTCGCTTTTATGGCTGCCCGCGACATAACGAAACCACATTGTTAGTCAGGCCTGTCCACCGATGGTCGCCGCAGTGCTGCCACGTACACCAAGAGAAGTTGCAGTTGTTAGGATAAATCAGATATGTTTTTTTTTATAAATTTGCTGCCTCCTTTTTTTTATTTCAGACGAACAATTTACGAGATTTTACGCGCCAAAACAACGACATGAATAATAGAAACGTCATATAGTGGAGTGCTCCGGAAATTTAAACAACTGGAGGTTCTTTAACGTGCACCTATACCTCTAAGCACACATGCAGCAAGCACTTTCGCCTCCATTGAAAATGCGACCACCACGGCCGGGATTTGATTCCGCGACCTTCGCCTCGGCAGCCAAACACAATAACGACTTGATCACTGTGGCGGGTTTTCTTTCAGACTGCGGCACGAGCATACAACTATTGAGATATATAATTCCTTAAGCTATAGGGAAAACAGCGTTCAATATTGTGCTCGTGAATTCAAGATAAGGATAATTGATTAGTTTTCCTCATCTTTCCGAACCCATGAAGTGTGACAAACATAGCGATGTTAATTTTTCACGGTGCTTTGAAATAGCTCACAATAAAGTAAACCAAGTTGGGAAACTAAAGCGTGTGCGTGCACGGCTTATGCGTGGTGGTTCGCATTTGCAATGTACCGCGCAGTGCAAAGGTTCCCGCTCTCGCCGCTACTGAGTTCAAAATTATTTAGTGTATTTGGGTGAAGGGTTACATGTAGAGAGTGGTATACAGAAGTAGTTTCCTTAGTGCGAACGCTGCAATGGCACCTCTTGTTATAGAATACAAAAAGAAAATAAAAACAGGGGCAAAATCGCGAAAAATAAGCGTGACTGAGCGTACAAAATCTTAGGAGTGGCATTATTGTATACAATGCCACTGAAAATATTTGACATTGAAATACAAAATAAATTCAAAAAGTAATACCTAATGAAGTGCATCGATGCAATCGGTAGGAGTGTACAGTATGGTCCACTGTTAGGGGGAACACGCGAACGCGTGGCCCCAGCCCGAGTGGCGCGAACTGGTGGCGAGATTTGTAAACGTGGCGGACGCGCATAAAAGAGTAAAGGCGGCGCTTAATTGTAGAGTTTCGTCGGCTACTTTCCGCCCTTGCACTTGCCGAGTGCTTTCGTTTTCCCGCAGAGTGATTCACGTCGACACAAAAGGTCCTGCTTGTCTCTTGCTGTGGTACACCAACAGTTCTGAAACGATGCGATTCCCACCCACAGCGGTGGGGTTTTGATTAAAGATGATATAAAATGAAGAACTATGCGATTATATTGAGAAAAACGTTAATGAACGCTTGATAATAATAAATGTTGAGGTTTAACATCGCAGATCATCAGTACAATTAGAAGCGACGAAGCAGAAGGCTGGAGAAATTTCGACCACCTGGGGTTTAAATCAATGCGCACAGGCCTCGAAAATTCTCGCCTCCACCGATAATGCAGCTGCCGCGGCCGGGATTTGATACCGTGACCTGCAGGCCAGCAGTCGAGAACCACAACCCTATACCATTGTAAACAGTTAAGAAAACACTTGAGGATGAAACCTCGTCAAAGGATGAAAACGGCGTGATTCCATGCTATATAACGGAAAACATTAGTTCTAACGTTCTAAATCCTGTGAGTTTTTTATTATTATTAAAGCAACATCGGAAGAAGCTCCATATTTCGAATTGCGATGACATGCACTTTTATGAAAAGTACTGCACTTTCCCACCTGCATTATAAATAAAGTGCGTAAAACTATACGTTAGAGTGAACACGAAAGAGAAAATTTATACGTCATATTTTCATGACAAAATTGAACGAGGCCAGATCTACGGCATCTTGACGTTAGAAGAATGAAAAAAATCGTTCAGTCTTGGGTGATGTCACCTCCAGCGTGAAAATGCCGAGGCCCGTGTGCTCAGATTTGGGTGCACGTTAAAGAACCCCAGGTGGTCGAAATTGCCAGAGCCCTCCACTACGGCGTCTCTCATAATCATATGGTGATTTTGGGACGTTAAACCCCACATATCAATGAAATCACCTCCAGCATCGAGTACGGCCTTCATAATCCTTGCAGGGGGAGACGTTTACAGAGCTTCAGTAAAGAATGAATCGTGCTTATATGCTGCTCCCACCTTTCGTTTAGGGAAGCCCAAAGGTCATCCACAGATTTTACGCGGAGAGTTTGGCGAGAGAGAGATAATTTCATTCTACTCCACACATTTTCAATTATGCTCAAGTCACGTTACGGGGGGGGGGGGGGGGGCATGAGCACTGTCACGGTTTTCGATGGCCTGTTTACAATGGCAGCGACAGCACGCTGACTGCATTCCTCAGAGTAGAGCTCGACTATGAGAAGCCTGTCATCCTCGAGTACCCTGGCCATGCCACATATAAGAGCTGACACCATCGAACATTTGTCCAGCAAAGAATTACGCCCCCAGGTGTAGAACTCTGTGAATACGATACCGAAACCCATCACTTACGTAACCTATAGTGTTAATGCTCACAGAAATGTTAGTCGTAAGGTTTGCACAACGCTTGAACCAGCCGGATAGTTTTCATAAATGATAAGGGAATCGGTGCTTGATGCAACGAGCATAGCCGCTTCCTCCTTTGACCCACTGAAACGTAGCACAGCATTAGCGCACGCCGAGCGCTATAGGGCGGGGAAGGAGCAGACGACGTAGGCCACAAATCAGCCGTTCGTTTCTGTGCGCATGCTTCGCGTTTCCTAATCTCGCCAGCAGTTAGCACCTCGTGGACCACCGGCCACGCGCTCACGTGTTCCACCTAACAGTGGACCGTACTGTACACTAATCAATATTTCACAAGAAAAAGAAAGTATAAAAGTGGACATATGTCTGCGATCGACACGGCGGCCGAACACGACACGCCACCATATACGCCACTGTATGTTCAGCCGCTGAGGCACCGCGAAAACCTATACACCCGTGCACCACGATCACTGGCTGTGCGCAGTGTTTTTCACTAGCCGCGTCAAAGCCTGCAACAAGTTGGCGGCTGAAGTTGTGGCCGAGCCATCGATCGATGCGTGCGCGCAGCTGCGAGACATCGACGTTTTTTTACCAGCTTTGTGCGTCCGTGCGCAATTTTCCTGTTATTTCCTTTTTTCTGTCTTACGATATCTGCACGACCCGGAAACCTCGGATTTATTCTTTTTTGTGCCTGTAAAAGCGGTCGATATACAGTCGTGGCCGAAGGCCCAGCTGCCGAAGATGAATTGTTTTACGGCAGTTGGCTCGCACCACGATCGGATATCTTCAGAGCATGTTGCATTACTCCGATTTGTGGGCCCTGTTCGGTGTTCAATAAAGAAAGGGCAGTGACCCGGTTCAGGATGGATAGTAGGTTTTTGTGAGTTTTGCTGATGTACATGGAGATGCCAGTATCCTCTAAGCTTCAGTCCTGTAAAAAACAATCGTGTAGTTAGTGTAAGAGTGCTTAACGAAGAAGGTTTCTACCTTGAACTTCGCGCTCATCAAAACTAGAGCTCTGGGCACTCCTGCATGAACACATAACAGTAAGTGATATTTGGCGGATGGCATGTTCCCTCAATACAGCAAGGATGCCGAACAGCAAGGAGCTTGAGTTCTGATGCGCACTTTCTTTAAAGTGAAAACTTCTTCTAAGTTTGAGAATACCGCTCTTACCATTAGTCCAGAGTCAGGCTAACGTGAATTTGGCACCTGCTTGCAACTACGTCTTAACGCCGTTGTAGAAACCTAAAAGAAGCCGGAAACTAGTGTTTTGGCGGCGTGTATTGAGTCAGGCAAGCTATTCGGTAAAAAGGTTTGCATGGCAGCTACTAAAGCTTCTTGTGCAGAGACATATACACAGTGATTGAGGGTATTTGGTAATAAACAGATGACACGCTGGTTTAGTTATTCTCAGTGTCCTAGGCCCAACAAAACAAACACATCCACAATGAAAAGCGAGTGATAAAAGCAAATGTATACAGATGACACGTATGCGAGAACTTATACTAGAAATTGGTATTTTATATTGATATGCCTAGTATCTAACCAAAACACGTGAATCAATATTCGTTAAGATAGTAGGCATATTAACAAACCACAAAACGAAACTATACGCCAGTTCAACTTGACCGCAATTATATGAAGTTTGTAATGTTGGTCAAACTAGTTCTTCTACCCACTTCCTTGGTGAAAGCACAGCTCACATCAGACATGACGAACAGCTCACGTTGGCAGACAATATGTACGTACGGAGTCGGCTAAACTTCCCTCACGTGACGTTGTTGAGTTTATTGTGTACGAACGTGGACGAAGCGTAATTGTGCTGGCTGTTATACTTCCTTTCTCGTGTTTGGTCACGCCGTATTCTTCTTCGGGACTGTTTGCGCTCGTGATCTTGTCAGTGTATTTACAGCAGCGTGAGCAGGCATAATTTTTGATCGTTCAAAAATCTTTCTACATATCTAGTCAGCACAGCGAACAGCCAGACCTCAAGAGGCCGACCGATTCCTCCTTCCATGCCCTCTCATTCCTGCATTCAGAACGTTCGCCAAAGCTTAAGCGCACCGCCGGGTACACAACGTTCGGCGTGGCTTCTCCCCACCGATGGCCGCTCGACTGAATAATTGAGTGCAGCAGGTCAATAAGTTTAGCGGGCGTGCGTGTAGCGGCCGTAGGAAACTGGTCTTTCGGTCTCTGCTCTCTCTATAGGACCGAGCGATTTCCCGCGACAAGAGATGAACGCAGCCAGTGAGAGGTTTTATAGCGATAGTCGCGTGTTGACCCTGAGCGGGCGAACTCGGCGGGTGCGTTTAAAGCGTGCGTTGCAGGCAGCGCGGACGCCTCTTGCAAGAGTCCACAGCCTCCGGCGGGGCTTCCACTGTTTCAACTCCGAGCTAGTTTCCTCTCAAACCCTTGTACGGTTCGGCGAGCAAACTTGTTCTATGGTGCCGCCGAACAGCGACCAATTAGGCGCGCTTGTCGAACGCGCGCGCGCCTCTCTGCCCTCGCAGTGTTGCGTGATGGGGCCCTGACGTTGCCCGAACTTGCGTGCTGCCCCGCGAAGCATAGAGGTTCGCTTGCTGTTCCCTTCATACTTGCGGCAGTATTATTTTTATTAGTCGTTTTCTATCGCTCTCACTCCCGATTTCTTTGTTTCCAGACGCCCCTTGATCGCACTTCCTGTTTGTTCTTCCCTGCGCTGTCGTGATCGTTGTGTAAAAAAAAATAATAAACCCAAGCGTGCTTGCAAAATCAAGGAAAGTTGCTCTGGGAACGCCAAGTGCCAGCTACCCATTCCATCTCGTAATAATGTTTTCCCTCTTCATCTGGGAATGCACCCAGAGAAATTGTACGACAGTGAGAGTGGCTGTCCTAATCATTCCTTAAGCGCATCACACAGGGAAATCGTGTATTTATTCGTATTTGAGCTTTACTGCTACTCAGCTCATAGATTTATTTTTCTCTCATTTTAAACAGGTGCGTTAATTTCGGGAGTTTATATGTGTCTCGCCTTCACTTATGATAAACAAATCCAGAATAATTGTTGTGGTCTATACGCCCGTGTGCTCCGTCGCCTATATATCATCGATGTTGATGACGATTTGTAGCTACCGGGTGTTCTGACTTCGCTTACCTGACCGTTCAAAATATGACTGGCCCGGTGTGGTGTCCCCGGTTGACTGGCTGAACGGAAGAACGCAAAACCCAAACAATAATATTTTGGTTTCAGTACCGAATTGATTTGGTTGGTGGCACTTCGTGCCCTTTCACTTTCGAGAGACAGAAGGGCATGTTTAGAGAACAAAGCAATGAACTCTTTTATGTCTTCTATTATTCTCGCGACAGTTCTACCTTTCAGTCGTTTTTATGCTGGTATACTCTCGTCAAAGGCTCAAGTTTCACTGAGTTTTAGGCATGCGTTTGAGTTCAGCAGCTTTTCTCTCTCGAATTCCGTTCACAATTAGAAGTTAGCATGACTATTATCTCTTTTTCTACAGTTATTAAGCTCGGAAGAATTCCTTGAAGCGTTGCTTTCAAGTGTGGCACAGTGATGAAGCGCCACGTTACGCCCACTTATGTTCTTCATTTCTCGTAGCCTTGCATACAGCGCATGTAAAGCCTAAATGCCCCCCAAAAAAAAAACCGGCAAAGACGATCGTTTTGCCTCTTTGTTTGCGCTATACTCAAGCTTACAATGTAATACCAACTTGGACGTACTCAAAGCTAGCTTATCACCCTTTCGACTTTCGCTTTGCATATGCAAAGAGTGACAGAGTGGGCCGTCTGGGAAACCAGTGCTAAAAGAAAAAAATATACATCAACAAAAAACAAATGAAGCTCTGCTGTCAGCCTTGAAATCAAACTCACTCACTGCCAACAAATATAAGGTTATAATCTTCAATGCGCTTCAAAGCATGCCCTTAGAATGAGAAACAACCCCTTATCCCTTCACCTTCCTAAAATGCACCAGTTGTGGGTGCATGAGCTTGAGTTGGGAACTGAGCCGTTATCTTTCCGGATCACGTTCAGTATTCCAAAAGGCTAGTCAGGAACAGGTCATTTAGTATTCTCGCTCGAAAGTTAATTCAAGACACGTGCGCTTATGTAATGTGCGACCGCCATAGCCCGGCCTTTCATGTACGCCTTGAAACTGCAGTCGAGTAACGAAGGAAAAAAAAATGCCGGAAAATTCCAGGCACTGTGGGAATCGGTTTTAGGCGAAACAGACAACAAGTATAGTTGCCTACTCTGCACCTTTGGATTTGAGCCAAGCGTTACGAGGTCTATCGACATGTCGTGCTTGTGTAAATCGAGTAACCTATCTAAGACTGGCTAAATGTTGCCCACAACACTGCCGTTCAAAGGGCAGCTTATGGCTCAAGGTAATATTGTCCTTCACGTTAGAGCACGGAAGCCAGTTTTATGGAAAAGTGCATGGTACGGTGCGATGATGTGCATATCATACATAACGTTCATCAGGGTATTTTTTCGGGTTCTTGCAATGGATCAAGTAGTGCATGCCGAGTCACAGGAGTAGATATTCATTGCATATTATATTTTTACATATAAGTGGATAGCCAACGCTGACACCACAGTTGACATTTTTTTTCGGCATGACACTTGCATGGCCCTTTGTCGAAAGCGTTTTCAACATATCTCGTGACTCATTGGTAGAACCCCTGATTGCCGCACAGTTCGACTCTAGCACGAAACCTGAATTATATACACTGCGTCCATTGGGATCTTTCGTCGACAACACCGTTGATATTGACGCCCGCTTTTCTGCGTTCAAATTCACGTTCAAATCTCGCGTTCAAATTTCCGACGACCGTTCTCGCCATTCCTAGGTTCATCGTGTGCGTCACCTGGGGCACTGTCTCGCATACAAGGGGCCCTTGTGTCGAGGTGTGTGCCACTCTTGACTGGAAGAAAGTTCTCCATGACGCACGCGAACAGCCGTCCATGTTTACACAATATATGAAACACAGTGCGTTGAATGTGTGATACACTTAGTTCGTATGGCATCACGAAACGTTATACGCGCCGTTGAGTAAGAGTGAAACAAGGTGCGTACTAATTGTAAAGTGTGTAGTCGTTGTGCGATTACAGCACCATACATGAAATCATTCGTGAGCAGTGATACGCAGGATTAGCGCGATGTCGAAACACTATGGTATGGCCAGTACACCACTGTTCGCAGAAAAAGAAGAGAATATTCAGACGTCCCGATTTTTTTTCTTCTTGGTCATTGTCGATTTTATACTATCAGCGTGCTTGATTGGGCTGGTTAGTGAGTAGCAGATGAATGGAACTTGGCCTAAGACGGGACAAGATTAGGACCCAAACATGGCGCGGTACTAACAACCTAACTTCGTCGCGAAAGAACGGCAAGATATTGGAAGCAGGTATCTGCGCTAAACAACCAAACAAAATCAAACGAGCAGAACAGCCTGTGTTCGTGGTGATTATCTTTGTTGCATGCTTTTCCCCCCGTGCATGTGTTATTCTGCTGATGTTTCGTTGTTTTGTGCAGATACCTGGTTTCAATAGAATGCAGGCCTTTTGCAATAAATCTTGGTTGTTAGTGCATCTTCATGCTAGGGTCTTAGTGACGACCCGTCTGCAGAGTGGTTTTATACTTCACCTGGGCTTTATTCACATTTGATTTCGAAGTTGGAAGACTGCCGACAACTAGTTAACGCCCCACATGTTCTATGCTCTATAATTTTGGCAATTTATGCCACAGGAAGGATATTGAAGAGAAAAAGTAGAGATGACGAAGTACGCATGCGTATACGCATTTTGGGCACAGCATACGGTTCCTCGACAGCAACGTTCCATTGTACAGGGTGGTGACATGCCCTGCTATATTAGAGCGGAGCAAGTATGCATAACTTGATATGTGGCGTTTAACGTCTCAAAACCACCATATGATTATGAGAGACGCCGTAGTGGAGGGCTCCGGAGATTTCGACCACCTGGGGTGCACCCAAATTTGAGCACACGGGCCTACAACATTTCCGCCTCCATAGGAAAGGCAGCCGCCGCAGCCGCGATTCAATCCCGCGACCTGCGGGTCAGCAGCCGAGTACCTTAGCCACTAGACCACCGCGGCGGGGCGCAAGAATGCATAAAAGTACGCGCTATACTGGCAACATCAAGCAACGCTACAGCACAACACGCTGCTGTGTTGGAGCACGTAGGAACGCGCTAAACTGTCAACATCCACGTGCGCGTAGGACCGCGTCTACTCTTCTAATATGGCAGTGGCGTGGTCAGTGGTGGTCGCTACGTGGTATGAAGTAACGCGGGCTTCGAGATACTCTATCCCTACACTAGAATGGACGCTGCCGGACACAGCGGCCATCCCCCACATAGATAGATAGATAGATAGATAGATAAATAGATAGATAGATAGATAGATAGATAGATAGATAGATAGATAGATAGATAGATAGATAGATAGATAGATAGATAGATAGATAGATAGATAGATAGATAGATAGATTAAAGTGCTTTACAATATTTTATTATCTGCCATGAACAAAGAATTTTTTCACTTTAAATAAAGGTAGCGAAGAAGAGGTTTTCGCTTTTAGGCCTAACCAAGTGCACTACAGCCTTGAGAGCTCAAACCGTAAGACAATACCGTTTCTTTGAAAAGAGTTTGGGAACCAAACACAGCCCCACGCTGCCTTACTACCGTGCTCCATCCGGCTCCTTTCATCAGCTTAGCTATAAAGTAGGAGAAAGCGAACGAAGGAAAAGAACAACCCTATACGTACAATATGCACGCCCGCTTCGATCAGAATAGAACTGCTTAGCGTTTCATGACTTCTACGACCAATTTTTCAGGCTTTCCGGCATTGTTCATTTGACCATAAAATGAAGATGTTTCTCCCCTCCTCTGTCTGTCGGCCTTGTCTGTCTCTGCTTTATTACTCTTTCTGTGCTCTGCCCCCCTCCCTTTTTTTTTCGTTTCTGGTATACTGTACAATGCTTTCTTAACTTGATTTAAGCGCGAGAGCGAATTTCAGGAGGAGCGAGGTAATTGCATTGGAATAAAGCGAGCACGTGCGTTCATTAACGGTGAAGCTCCCCTCATTCTTCCTCCTCACGTTTAATTTTCCTTTCTATTCATTTCTTCATTTTTTTTCACGGAACACCTATACTGCACGCTCCTGGCAATGCGTTTCAGTTCGTTATTTCGCGCGCGTTTCCCAGCGAGCGCCTTTGTTAACCGAATTATCAGCTTCTTACACGAAGGAGAGCTCCAAAAAGTGTGGGATGACAGTGCTTGAAGCCGCCGTAGAGGTGCAAGATTGGTGAAGCAAGAGCCGTGCTCGAGCGAGCTTCTCCAGTTCCCCCCAGTGGTTCGCAGTGAGTGCGCAGTTCCCCACGGGCACACTGCGACGAGCGCGCCTGTCAAAGACGGACGCAGCGCCAGTAGGCAACGAGGTGGATGGTGCACAGTATAAAAGTGGCGCGCACTACGAGCTCTCAGCGGCGGCACGGCGATGAACGACCATGAATTCATTTGGAAGCAGTCTGTCACGCCACGCGCGCTTCCCGTTTATGTGGCAGCGGCGCACTACAGTTACGCGGGCGCGAAATAAACTGCCGCTAGGAGTACGGGACGGCCGGTTGTGGGAAGAATTGCCGCTGACGCTCAGCCAATATTTCAGTCAGCGCGGCCTGGTTGGGACTTCACCGTGCCTTACGTATCTACAGTCTTCTGCTGCGCATTGGTCCGTCTTGATAAAACGGAAGTGACGTGCAGAATAAGCGCACTGTCTTCTGCCCAATACCGCCGCGCTTATTTTCTCTTATTCGCTATTTGCCAATTGGTTACCCCACTTGAGTGCCCCCTCCCCTCCCACCCTCCACTCCATTCTCCACGTAAGGGACTCTTCTCATGCTGAGTAGTGGAAACTAAAGCGACATAAAGGAGTGCGCAACGAAATTGAGACGAGTTTTATTTCTGTTAGTAGAAGTAATGACCTTGTTATCTTGTCCATAGAATAGCGTATGGCTCATACAGTCAGGGTGTAGTTAGTGACTAATTTGTTGTTGTTTTTTCTGTGTTTGTTGAGGCAGCACTTTTATGACAAATGCTTGGTGCCAGCTTCATTTGTTTATTGTCTGCACATAATTGTATTGATCAATCCACCAAAAAAGACATCCTTAACACAAGCTAGCTGCAAAAAGGCGTGCTCATTATTTCTGCACTGTCATGCCCAAGTTGTCAATCGGCTATACGCGATGCATTGCTGCGCACAATGGAGAACTGCAGTAAAGGCACCAAGCAGCCCACACACAGGCTTTTCTGAAGTGCACTAAAACGACTCGGCTGCTTCGAACGAACTTTATCCAATATTCTGAAGAACAGTTGATTGATTCCGACGATAACTGCAAAATATGTGGCTGGGCTCTTGCATCTCTTGGACACAGTCTCATAGAATTTGAGTGCATAGGCAAACAACATTGAGTCTCTCCAGAAGAAGCTCTGGCAAGGTGCACGGACGGCCACGTGGCAGCGTATATATCTAAAACTTTCAAGATCACCCATGTGCCTTCCGGTAAACCCAGGTGGGGGCGAAGAAATAAGTTCTTGGGACTTCCTCAAGGGTGGCCTAGACCTCAGGACACTACACTGACGGAGTTCTCAATCAATTTGCTACCACCACCATGAGTATTAAAGGCCAAATTTGCGAGCGCTAGAATGCGAATTTGGGGTAAACTTCAGAAACACCTGTTAGAGAGTTTACTGCATAATTGCTTCAAAGAAGTGGTCCGATATTTAGTTTTTGCTCCCTTTATTATCCATTTCTTTCTGTCTATGTCCTATCTTACTAGCTATTCATTCTTATTCAGCACATGTAGGGTAGAAAAGCGTTTTAGCTTTCGGTTTCATCTTCTTGTCCTTCCCGTTTCTTTTTCTCTCTTTCCTAAGTGATACTGTACTCAGCAGTTTAAGCTTATGTTTCTGCGTGATATATTTCATGTTTTCGTGTCCGTGTTTCTAATATCTTTTTCTGTTGCTCTTCATTTGCCTGCCCTGCATTCAATCAAGATAATATTTCTTGGACAGTGTTTATTTTAGGACCTTCTCTTGTAATACTTATATGAGCCATGTTACCTGTATTTTCATAATGTCATAATAAAGTTGAACTTGAACTACCACTCATCATTACTTGGCCCGTGTTTTGAGCACTATGGTTTTGTTGAATAGGACATGCGCATTAGTACATATGCAGTCCTGGCAGACTAAATGTACAGAGTTCAAGTAGCTTCCTCACTCTTAGAAAAAAGGTGGTAGTACTTGCTAACTTTGGGGTAGTAATGGCTTGTCACATATGTTACAACATTGGTAGTAAGCGCAGTTAGTAACGGCGAGGGTGGTAACAGTTACTACCCTTGCTGTTACTACCAGCATTCAGTAACTGTTACTTCCCTAGCCGTAAGCACCCATGAGAAGTAACTTTTAAAGGTTTCAAGAAAAAAAAGTAGTGACCGACACTACCTTGTTTATTCATTTTGGCATATTATTTCTGCACTGCGAATGTTCACCAATCAATGTCTCATTACAAGACAACTCCAGGTAATGAAGCGTGGTGTGTCATCAACGCGAAGAATACATAGACCTAACAAGATCACTATTTTCACGCATTTTTCTTTATTACTTACTTTCGCACATCATACAATAATAATACAGTGCATAAACAGTACACACAGCAGTAACAAACGGAATGGTTACATATTGGCTAGAATTCCTTTATACGAATAAGTGGCTCAAGATGTTCGAGCCACTCTGGAATTGGGTCTTTAGTTTTACACTCCTTAATAAACTTCGTAATCTTTTGGCGGAACTATTCACGAATGGGCAGTGTATTGATGTCGGCATGACGGAGTGCCTTGTACTTATTCTAAATACTGTAAAGGCCTAGCAACATAACAGTATCATAGGGTTTCTCCAGCGAATATCTTGCGGGGTTAAAACGAAAAAGGTTGTATAGAGACCTCCTCGACATTATTTTACCGGTAACGCTTTACAGGAGTTTGTATCCTGCTGTACGTAGCCCAAATGTACAGGCCCAAGTAAAAAAAAAAAGAACGGCTGTCCCATTTAGTTCAAAATCATTTTTATGTGAGCTTCATACAGGTACTCTAGAAGTTAAAATGTGGATGCAAGAAAGGGGACTGTTTGTACCATGGGGAACGCACCGTTTTCTCTGTCGTAAACCTGAAACCATCGAACATGTCTTTATGAATTATTGGGAAGGGGTGTTCTTCTGGGACTCCCCTTCCCAACAGAAGATTTACCGATTGATGCTTACGAGATCAGAGTTTTACCAGTCAATGAAGAAGACTATTTTTTAGGCATACACGTAGTATGAAGTACGCATGGGGTATATATAGCCCCGACTTTGCAGGGGCGTGTCTTGCACAGGGGAGAACTTGTGTTTCAGGATAAATTATATCAAATTCGAACCTAAGGCTCTACATTATACTACCTGGTTACGTATGTTTGGGGACCTAGGACAAGTCTTTTAATCAGCCTTACTTATAAATACTTGTATGTCATATTTATTCATTATAAAAGGGTCACTAAAAGACATTATAAACAGTGGCCGAAACAAGGTTATGAACTCTTTCTCAGTGCATTTTAATGCTTCACACGGCTAATATATCAGCGTTTACAAGGTAATATTCGTTTTTAGGGTTTGATGCGCCAAAACATTGATAATGCTTCGAGACACACCACAGTGAATTGATTGCGACCGTTTTCGGGACTAATTGTGACCATCTGGTTAGTTTGATCCGCCAGTCTTGTTATTATGTGCTGTAATTTAGTAAGTTTGTTGTAATTGTCTATTGCAACGCGTGTACACGTGCCTATGGTTCGTTAACTTGTACTTCTTCATTACGACATCCCAATGACGTTTACATATCTCAGTTGAGTAATTTAAAACAAAATGTATTTTCTTGATGTATAGATATCTACTGCGCCATTTTTCATTTAATGATAGTACGTAGAGACGATTACTCTCATAAATATTCAGAATCGGTATCACACACTATCCTGAAGTAAATAGTCAACAGCCGGGTAGCAAAAAGGTAGTAACGGGGCAAGAAAAGTATTGACGGCTTCAGTTACTACTTATTTCACTCCAGTTACTAACTGTTTACTAACATAGGTAGTAAAAAGGTCGCAAAAAGTTAGTAACAGTAGCAGCTAGTAACCGTTTATTAACGTAGGCAGTAAACATGTAGCAAAAGGGTAGTGACTGTCCAAGTAAGGTAGTAACCACTGCAGTTACCACCTATTTGCTTGCAGTTTCTACCTTTTTACTAACTTCTTTAAGAGTGCTTATTTAAAAAGGTTGCATGAGTTGGAAAAATTGTTATCCTTAAAGAGGAATGTGGGAGAGGAGAGGGATGAAGAAGCTGCGCGGGACAGGATCCCAGCTGCTACTCACATCACCCAACGGCTGCGGCTTTCGGAGACACTGGGCCTGCAGTAACATTTATCCGCTATTTGTTACTACCTGGGCGGAACAAACGCCACGTGTGAGTAGCACACACAGCTAAACAGAAAGCTTTGCTCAAAAATTTGTTTCGCAAGACTCCATGGGTTGATCCTGGCTATGCTGCCAGGATCAACCCATGCTTGAAGCAGAAAACGTTTGTACCCATATTATGTGCTTATAAAACTTCTCACTTTCTCTGTGGGCATTAGGGGTTTATATTTTCGCTTGATTCGTCAGAGATTTCGCCTATGTATTCATATAAAAACTAAACACAAACACACACAAACGCATTTATATATATATATATATATATATATATATATATATATATATATATATATATATATATATATATATATATATATATATATATATATATATATATAGAACTTGAAGGGAAGGCACGACAGGTCCGGGTATTTTCTATATTGAATTAACTTGAAGATAGCACATAAGAAAAGGATCGTATTTACTAGGCCGTGGCACGGCCGAAACGTTAGTAAATACGATCCTGACGAAGGCCGTGCCACGGCCGAAACGTTAGTAAATACGATCCTTTTCTTATGTGCTATCTTCAAGTTAATTCATTATATATATATATATATATATATATATATATATATATATATATATATATATATATATATATATATATATATATATATATATTTAGGATTAAAGGAGCACACTTACGAAAATTTGATAGTTGTTTACGTTTCAGCCGTGCCACGGCCGAAACGTAGAGTAAACAACTATCAAATTTTCATAAGTGTGCTCCTTTATTCCTAATTATATTTGCACCGGACCCACAGAATTTCTTTTTTAAATCATATATATATATATATATATATATATATATATAAATATATATATATATATATATGAAAGTAGATGCGCTTTCACATAACTGTTTATTGTGCCGACGTTTCGACGGGAACCCTGTCTTTTTTAAGGCATAATATTATGCATAATATTATGCATAATATTTCAAGGCATAGTATTATGTCTTGAAAAAGACGGGGTTCCCGTCGAAACGTCGGCACAATAAACAGTTGTCATGTGAAAGCGCATCTACTTTCATATTTATAACCTTGCGGCAACCGTAGTTATTCTTCTGTATGTATACATATATATATATATATATATATATATATATATATATATATATATATATATATATATATATATATATATATATATGGGAAAGAAGTGTATACCTAAGGGCTCGTTTTTCCGTGTTTTAACACAATATTAATGAGATCTAACAGACAGTAATGCCTTGGCATTACTGTCTGTTAGATCTCATATATATATATATATATATATATATATATATATATATATATATATATATGTGTGTGTGTGTGTGTAATTCTTTGGTAGTTTTGTTCTTTATGGCAATACCAAAAAAATCTCACTCACAACTAGTCGAACCACTCCTTCGGTTGTATATTTAGTTATTCGAAGAAAAAAACTTGCCAGAGTTCCAAGCAGCTATAAGTTATTGTGAGCCCACATATATGGTTAAAGAAAATGAAGGAACGTCCAACAAAAAGGCAGGACTTTAAACTCGTCACCGTGACTTGAGAGATCGTCGCTATGATTTGCGATCAACGTTATTTAAGAGGCGCCATTCTCAACCCGTAATAATACATTCAAATATTCATTTTTCCCGGGACAATTACCGAATGTAATAAGCTTAATGACAATGTTGTTTCACAATTATCCTTGAATCTTTTTACTTTGCAGCTCCAGTAGTGAGTGGATGAACACTATTTCATCTATTGCTGCTGTTAATTTAAATCACCGCAGTGTTTGTTCCACACTGGGGATCATCTTGAATGTAACCATGATTTCATTATATGCCCTTATGCTTATTTATTGGAAATCATTGTTTTTTTCTGAAAGCCTGTAGACACTGAAAGCCTGTACGCATTTATTTTTATTTGTTTGCAACTTAGTAAACTTAGTAAATATATATCGACTCTGCTAAATCTCTATTGGAGGGTTGCACTATCGATAAATAAAGAAAGTCACAGCTTTGCCGCAAAGTCGAAGCAATGTACGCGATAGCATCAAATTGTAAGGTCAGGCGCAGATTGGCAAGCAGATCAAAACGTGCCCCGCGTTTCTCACGCAGAAATTACTCACGAAACGTACTCACAAGTACATGTGAACGCTAATAAGCGTCTCAGTTGTTACTTCGCTGTGTCTGAAAAGCACAGCCTTTACCCAAATACAAATTGTGCAACGATTGCAATGACCTTTGTGCATTCGGTAACTACAACCTGATCGTTCCGGTGAAAATCCAAAGCCAGCCGAGCTGTACGATCCTCCCCACCACGAGATAAGGGCGCGTGAATGAGCGTCCACCCACCTCCTCTCCTACGCTCGTATATAAGGCAAGAATTATAGTGTTGTAGAAACTATACTCCCAGTAGCATTAAAGCATATTTTGACATGGCTAATGTTAAAGGGCCAGTAAACAGGTTCCGGCTTTTTATCCCCCCCCCCCCCTCAAACAAGCTCGCCAATTCGTACAGCAGAGAACGGTGATCACATTTGATGAATATACAGCGCTGCGCGCCGCGCACGAGCCATGTCAAAAACAATCCCTCGCCTGTTTCCCTTGCCTGACCCCCAGTACGCACAGCCAAACGAAAGCTTGCTCATGTGCAATGTTACGCACCACTGAGGTCGTCGATTGGTTCTCTGCCCTACGAAGCGGCGCCCCGGCTCTGCGGTGAATCGGTGATGCAGTTTGAGCGGCGCAGTCCGCATTTTTATTTTTCTGTGCTGCCCTCTGCCATTAGCGCTATTGTCGTAACAAAAGCCTCCGAGATATAGAGGCGTCTCTCTATTTCCCTGTCTTTTCGTTTTAGATGCCAAGCATTTTATGGTCGAGCTCAATCCAGCGATTGCCGTGACAACCTTTGCTTCTCAAGCACGTTCCCTACCCTCTCTCTCCGCAGATACACTCCTCTCTCTCGCCTCGTAACGCCGACGCAGTCCACCTCTGTCAGCCTACGCTCGCTCCCCCCTCTCGCTCCTCTAGGCACCCGTCCCGGCGGCGTTTACACCACCGTTGCGCTCGCACGTACTCTCCCCTCTCTTGCTTCACAATGCCGATGCAGACAGGCATCTGCTGGCGAGTTTCTTGTAGAAAAAAAAAACGACTGTTTGCGCTGCAGAACCGTTCACTGGCCACCACGTATATAGGCACTGGATTTTGACCTCTAATGTTGTGCCCATGGAAGATTTCTCCTGTCCGTTGTTAACAATAAAATTCGCAGCGTGCGTGTTACTAAAAGTGAACTGCAGAACTGCAGGGCTCTCTGTGTCCAATTGGCATCCTCTGTCTATCATTGACCATGAGCAGCGATGAGCATGTTCCAGTACGAAACACCGGCCCATCACTACGGGGTTCTCTCCTGACGACGTCGCCATGAGAGCCACCGTGTACACCGCAACCACTGTAAGCGTTAGCGCCCTCTGGCTTCGAATCTACACGTGGTTTCATTTAGCGGGAGATGGGGTGATTTTTTTCTTCTCCTCCTCCCCACGCTGCTATCACTCGGGCTCATGTCGGGGATGCCCTGCTCGGTCGTTGGCTGGTCGCCGACGATGGACGTCGCATCACGTTGCCGAATCAGGCGGAGTCACGACGACGGTCTACTCCTTCCTCTTCCTATGGCAAAGAAGGGTGGCGAGTGGCCGCACGAAATTTCGAAATCGACTGGAACGATTGTTGTTACTCCTGTAGCTTCATTGTCAAAGCACGTATTCGCAATATTATGGCGGCAGCGTGTACACAGGGCAAAACTGTGCATATTTCTCCTCATTGAAAATTTTGTACACCGGGGTTCTTTACTGACCTTTTAAGCGCGCAGTCGTTCGTTTCCTCACGGCATAGTTGAAGCATCCAGCGAGGACCGAAGCTGAACTAGCAATTGAGAAGGCGATGCGCACGGCGCCGAACAACGCCATCGCATTCTACTGTTGAAGGCGAATATCAAGTCCTCTGCAAGTTCTTGTTTTGTTGTAGTTTGCATCCTATGGTCGAGTTCAATCCAGTGTGTGGTGGAACCATTCTTTGACGATGAGCAGGGCGAAGCAGCGGAGGATTTTGACGGAAACCGTGAATCATACGTCCAACGGCCCGTGCATCTGTTCTTCCGCCTGTCTGTCCGACCCCCTGTCCATAAGTACGTCCATCCGTATGGCTGTCTGTCTGTCCATCCATCCGTCCGTCCGCACCTGCTGATTGAGTCATCGGACTAGGCGGTGATATACTAGCTAGGAGGGAGACACCCATGCCTTTAGGAGCTTCGCCCCTAATAATATAATATCCATCTGCCCGGGTCAGAATTGAACATAGGCCATTTTTTTTCAGCAAGCAGGTGCTCTACCATAAAACCCCGCCTGTGCTTGTAACAGCTTGGTGAAAAAATACTGTCAGACTTTCGTGCATACATTGCGAAGAGTCTACTTAAAACCTGGCAGATTTTCAAAATCCATCCAAGCTTCGAAACGTCTTGATTGCACAGCGAGTGGGTGGTTTAAAGCTGTCCATCGATTACAATGCGTTTAGGTGTACGTGGTACCTAACGGATGCGTAATGGTTGCTTCAACAACTTGCAAAAGAAATTACATTGCAGTGGTCGCTTTGCAACTCTACTTTCAGTAGGCATTCTCGGATAGGTTTAAACGATGAACGTTACGCGCATGAATGTTCCTTATTTTTTGGCATGGCTGAAGGCGATGCTGTCACACAGGTCCCATTAATTAGGGAGGCGATCACCGGGCTAATTTCAAGGGCCGAAGTATCGGCCCCCCGAACCGCACCAAGAAAGCGTGGACAATTTAGAAGTGGTCTTTTTTGGCGCGCCAGCGGACGCCGGCTGTGGCCCAAAGAACAAGTCAGAGCCGAGAGTTGATAAACAAAACAGAATTATATTCTCAATATTGGCAGATCAAAAACAATACACAAGTATGCACACTCCACAATAGTCGAATACAATATGTCACCCACCAAACAATGTACTACACAGTACAATCAGCCACACTCGAAACAACGGACACAGACAACAATACGCACTACAATGCAGTCGCATGCATTGAACAACCAAGACACCTAAAGACTAAAGAGATAGAAAACCTATTCAGTCCAAAGTTCTTGGAACCAAAAGTCTAGATGATACTCTTCCGAGAATCACTCACTCAAAGTCCAGCGTTGTTGTCGTTCCGCGCCCTCGAAGTTTCTCTTCCAGGAAACCTCGCGTCTTCAATTGGCCCCTCTCCAAGCTTCAAACGTTTTCGCCGGAAACACGCCGGCTTCACACACGCAGCTGTTGCCACGCGTCTTCGCTCGATAGCGGTAAACACACACTCTTGCCTGTAGCTCGAGTCGTCACCCCTCAGGTGGAAATCATCTTCTTCTCCTGCTTTGTCTCTACGGACAAAACCTTCGCCGACTACACGGCGGAATCCCTATGCGCTCTGGCGCTAACTTCCGTCTTTTCCTGATCTTTTGTCTCGACTGCTCGATTAAATACCTTCCGCGCGAGATTCCAGAAAGTTCTTATTTCGTCGGCGCGATGCGCAGTGAAGGCTGGGGGAAAGGTCGAGACGATACGAGGGCCGTCCGCGACGGATGACTCAACCCGGCATTACCACGCCCCTTTCCATCTAGAAATTTCGAGTGCTTGCTCGGCCGCCGATGTGGGGTGAGAAGGTTCGTCGGCGAACCCACGCTTCCGAGGGAGAGAGTCGCCCGCCCGGGGAGTCAGGAGTTTCGTTTTCTTTTTTTTAATCGTTGGCCTCGCGGCGTCACTCCCGCGTTTCGTCGCGAGAATTTGGCGGCGCGTCCTTTTTGAGCGCTCGTTTTGTGACACTGCCCCCCACTTTAAGAATATTATCTCATAATATTCAAAACCACACAAACGAGCGCAGTCACCACACACTCTCACAGACTGTAACACAATCCGTTGCTCATGACACTTCACATTCACAATAGATCGCTCAATACAATTGTACAATGCAATTCAATTCCACAACACATGAAATATAGCCACAGGTACATGAATGAAACACTCCATCACATATTTCAAACAATACAAATGTACAAAGTTCTCTAATTACAACAATTATACAATACTATACATCCCATCACAGTAACAAACATTTTGGCTCGCTCGACATACAGTTGTGACACAGGACAACAAGAACATTAACACAACATATGGCACTCAGCCCTGCCAAACACATTCCGATTTTACCTCAGCACCTATCCTGTGCATTTCGATTGGCGTTTGCGCCCTTTCTTGCGGTGCTCTCTCGATCTCTTCTTATTGTTTTTGCTCCTTTTGTTCCGGCGAGCCCCTTCCAACGACGGTATCCGAGGCGGCGTCTCAGCCATCATTGTCACTTCCGACACTGCTAACGGGTCATGACGCTCAACCGATCCTGCCCGGTTATTCACCCACTTGTTCATGTCCCGACATTTGGCCTGGCTGGCCGACTCCGTCACCTTTACACTGTCGCTCGGTTGAAGTCGTGCCAACGTAAGTCGAGCTGCCCGGCCCGTGAACTCATTCAACACGATCATCTTCTCATTCACCGTCTCTTGCGCCGCGGCTTCACCTTGGGCTCTAGTGAGATCCGTCACGGGCTGCTCCTCCACTGTATCTCGCGGTCGCTGGGTTGGCGAGGGCTCTATCTGAGGGTCTTCTCCCAAACATTCCGGATCATTCGGTCCTCGCGCTCCGTCGATGTTTCCGATGACAAGGTCGTACAGGGGGGTCATCATGCATAAAGCAGTAACCTTCCGGCTGAAGTACGGCGTTTCACCCTCGATTTCTGCTTCGGGAAGCATCCGAACCGTACGATCAATTAGGCAAACCGGTTTCGTTTTGCCTGTTAACTCATTTTCCCGTACCAAATCTCTCCGCACGATAACAGTGGAGCTGCCCGTATCTCTTAACCCCGTAATCTTTTTGTCCGCAACTTTTCCAGGCAGCATTGGCATTCCCTTCGAAACACCGGTTGGCTTTTTTGTCAATACAGCACCCACAATAGAGATTTTCTCCCCATTTTTCAACTCTACAAATCTGTCGGTGACGGCATTATCATCGGATTTCGGTGCTGCTAGCACACAGGACACCTGGTGAGTTTCACTCGCTCCGTTTCGACATGCGTTTGCTTTGTGCCCAGTCTGACCACACTTGAAACATTTTACAACCGTGGGGCTCATGAAGTTAGTTCAGCAGTTTTTAGCACGGTGACCCACTCGCTTACACAGAAAACATCGCGGAATGCTCTCCGGTGCACGATTCTTTTCTTTGGGAGCCGATTTCTTCGAATCTTCAGGACACTCCTTCTTAACCCTGGCAAAATTAGTGCCACCTTGCGCTTCCAAGAATTGATCAGCTAATTTAAGCATGTCCTCGAGTGACTTAGCTTTCCTCTCTTTCAAGTACAGCGACAGGCTTGGGTGGCAACTAGTAAGAAATTGTTCTCTAATTAGGAGCTCTCTAAGTTCATCGTACTCCTGCGCTGTCCCTGAAAGTTGAATCCATCTGTCGAAATAATGGCAAAGTCGGGCGGCATACTGCGTAGACGTCTCATCATCAGCTGGCTTTCCTGTCCGAAATCTGTCCCGAAATCCTTCCACAGTAATTCTAAATCGCTTCAGCAAAGCAGTTTTCACGTTTGCATAGTTGGCTGCATCGGTCGGCGTCAGCCTACCGTACACACTGAGCGCTTCACCAATCAAGCAAGCACTCAAAGCCGTTGTCCATTGATGTTCCGGCCAATTCTGGCTCCTCGCAATTGTCTCAAATCGGTGAAGGCACGCGACAAGGTCGTCCTTCCTTTCATCAAACGCTACGAGCAGCTTGCTTAGGTTCAAGCGGAAGCAATGATCTTCCCGTTCGCTGCTTTCAACTTTAGCTTGAACGGCAGTTTGACTTCGCTGTTGCAAACGGAGCCGCTCGAGTTCCATCTCGTGCTGCCGCTGCCGTTCCCTTTCCTCTCTTTCTTCTTTCAGCTGTCGCTCCTTTGCTTCTCTTTCTTCTTTCAGCAGTCGCTCCTTTGCTTCTCTTTCTTCTCTCGCCCTTTCAGCTGCCAACTTTTCTCTCTCCAACTCAGCTGCTTTTTCTTCCTTGGCCCTCTCAGCTGCCAACCTCTCTCTCTCCACCGCCTCTTTCTCCTTCTGGCTTACCCACTTCCGTAGTTCGGCGCCAGAAAGACCCGTCTTCTCACCAAGAGGTACTATCTTTTCGAGATCCATTGTGTCTCGCAAATGAAGTCATGCTGCGTGCAAAAAGTATCTGCCTAAATCAGTCTATCGGAACACTCCACTGCACTCGTTAACGAGAACACTGAGCAACACACAAAATCGTTCCGATAGCACTATGAACAACTCGAGGCTCTTTCTCACTACTTTGGACCCACTGTGCACCAAAAGGGTCCTGTCGCGGACGCCAGAATAATTGTCACGCTGGTCCCGTAAATTAGGGAGGCAATCGCCGGGCTAATTCCAAGGGCCGAAGTATCGGCCCCCCCGAACCGCACCGCGAAAGCGTGGACAATTTAGAAGTGGTCCTTTTTGGCGCGCCAGCGGACGCTGGCTGTGGCCCAAAGAACAAGTCAGAGCCGAGAGTTGATAAACAAAACAGAATTATATTCTCAATAATGGCAGATCAAAAACAATACACAAGTATGCACATTCCACAATAGTCGAATACAATGTCACCCACCAAACAATCTACTACACAGTACAATCAGCCACACTCGAAACAACGGACACAGACAACAATACGAACTACAATGCAGTCGCATGCAATAAACAACCAAGACACCTAAAGACTAAAGAGATAGAAAACCTATTCAGTCCAAAGTTCTTGGAACCAAAAGTCTAGATGATACTCTTCCGAGAATCACTCACTTAAAGTCCAGGGTTGTTGTCGTTCCGCGCCCTCGAAGTTTCTCTTCCAGAAAACCTCGCGTCTTCAATTGGCCCCTCTCCAAGCTTTAAACTTCTTCGCCGGAAACACGCCGGCTTCACACACGCAGCTGTTGCCATGCGTCTTCGCTCGATAGCGGTAAACACACACTCTTGTCTGTAGCTCGAGTCGTCACCCCTCAGATGGAAATCATCTTCTTCTCCTGCTTTGTCTCTACGGACAGAACCTTCGCCGACTACACGGCGGAATCCCTACGTGCTCTGGCGCTAACTTCCGTCTTCTCCTGAAGCAATACTTTTTTGCAGACTAGTTGGTTCATACTTGAAAAATTGAATTGCTGCACAAACTTGAAGAAAAAAAAAACTGCACTCTTTCCTGTCTCTCTTGTTTTTTCTTCAAGTTTGTGCAGCAATTCAATTTTTCAAGTCTTCTCCTGATCTTTCGTCTCGACTGCTCGATTAAATACCTTCCGCGGAGATTCCAGAAAGTTCTCATCATTTCGTCGGCGCGATGCGCAGCGAAGGCTGGGGGAAAGGTCGAGACGATACGAGGGCCGTCCGCGATAGATGACTGAACCCGGCATTACCACGCCCCTTTCTATCTAGAAATTTCGAGTGCTTGCTCGGCCGCCGATGTGAGGTGAAGAGGTTCGTCGGCGAACCCACGCTTCCGAGGGAGAGAGTCGTGCGCCCGGGGAGTCGAGATGTTTGTTTTCTTTTTTTTATCGTTGGCCTCGCGGCGTCACTCCCGCGTTTCGTCGCGAGAATTGGGCGGCGTTCCCTTTTTGAGCGCTCGTTTTGTGACAGATGCGCCCGGGGCCCGATCGCGCTATGACGTTGTACTCTTGAAAGCGAAACTGAAGCGTTCTTCAAGTTTTTATTGTGATAGCAATCATATGAAGACTCTCGGAATTATTTTGCGGCCAGCGTTGACGTCGGCGCCACCGCCACTCACCGTATATGTATACGTGTTTATATATAATATAATGCAAAAAGAAAAAAACAGAAAAAGACTCTGGCACGCGAAACCAAATAGAGTTCTCTGAATCGTGTATACGAGGCTTTAACCACTGCGTCAACGAGGAGCACGTCCTTCAACGTTCAAATGGCAAGCTATTTATATGTACCACTTACCGCCACTGACAGGCATCTCGGGGCGAATCGTGTTTCCAGAATTACCAACAAGATGGTGCAATTAGAGCGCGTCGCCATGATCACGCGGCGGTGCCTGCTGTAATCTCCCACGCGTACTTTGCCACGCTTAGTGAAGGGGAGCGAGTTCCCTCACGTGCCCTATCTCGCGGTGGAAAGCAAGGGAGGATCGTACGTCATGGGTGGCCTCAGGATTTAGCTGGAACATTTCTGTTGTAGTTACCGGGCGCACAAAGGTCATTGCAATCATTGCAGTCTCCGTTTGCGAAAAGCACGCGGGTTTCAGACACAGAACCTAACAACTGAGACGCTTACTCGCGTGCATCTGTACCTCTAAGTACGTTTCGTGCGTCACTTGTGCGTGAGAAACGCGGGGTGTGTTTCAATCTGCTGTCCATTCAGCGCATCACCTTTGAGTTTGTTGCTATCGCGATTATTAGTTTGCCTTTGCAGCAAAGCCGTGAATTTTTATGTAATTTGTTTTGGTGACGTTGTTTTGGTGGATGGTAGCATAGACATTTTGTCTGTTGGGGGTAGTGGTGTGTACGCCTAGAGGTACATCCATTGCTCTAAGTTTGGAATGACCGTGCACACTCTAAATTAGGTCCCGGGTAATTTGCCATCTATACCAAGGAAGTTATAAACAAAAATTCTCGTCTATATCAGGCACTTAATATGGGGAACGCAATAAGGTGGTAAGATTGATAGCTAATCAATAACTCTTTCTTAGTTAAAGGAGATGATTCTAGACTTCTCGATGCTAGAGGTGTGGCTTTTAGATATGTGACTTCACTGCCCACGTATTTTCCAATTCCTGCAAATATCCTGCATTGTACGCTGGTAGGACTATATATATGCCATCCGAATAAACCAGTTCAGGAATCGTGTGTTACGTTCAATGGCTATGCACCATTAGTGAAACCCTGTAACTGTCCTTCATCCGTGGTTATGCAGCACCCATAGGTGTTGCTCCGCAATGCAAATAAAGTTCATCATTGATTTAGCTCTCGATCAACATACGTCATGTCTTTGTATTTCCGTCATTTCCAATCAATTCAACCATAGCCCTTTAGCCACCGACACATATTGATTGATATGTGGGGTTTAACGTCCCAAAACCACTATATGATTATGAGAGACGCCGTAGTGGAGGGCTCCGGAAATTTAGACCACCTGGGGTTCTTTAACGTGCACCCAAATCTGAGCACATGGGCCTACAACAATTCCGCCTCCTTCGGAAATGCATCCGCCGCAGCCGGGATTCGAACCCGCGCCCTGCGGGTCAGCAGCCGAGTACCTTAGACACTAGACCACCGCGGCGGGGCTAATGCCACCGACACATAGTCAGCGTATTGTAGCGTTCCGACAAAAGGGCCTGTATGTACATACATCATTAGGGACATTAATTAAATATTAAATCCTTGGGAGTTAGCATTCCTGTTGTCATCAAAACAGCGTACTCACTTTACACAATTTTCGTTTTGTTAGCCTATACACAATCGCCAGCTCAAGAGACTTTTTAAATGAAAAAAAGCGTACAGTGTTCTTTCTATCAGCTGCACTTTTAAGGCGTTAACGCTCTCACAGCGTGATACGATGTTTTCATTTCGTGCCCATCTCTCATTTTCGTGACTTCAACTCCCCACCCCTCTTCCATTTCACCGCCTTCCGGCATCTTGTTTGCCGGTTTTGACGCATTCATTTGTTTTGTTGAGGTTTCGCAAAGTTGACTTCACTGACGCGATGCGAGTGCTTGTCACATATGCCCGGCGTCATTCTTCATTCAAGCGGCCGTTGGGTTAAAGCGCGTGCTTAGCCATCCAGGCATTCAGGACTGCGATACTAAATGCAGCGCTGTCGCCCAACGTCCATTGTTGGCAACCAGCGGTGTGCGCTGCTGAAAGGCGCCCGGCCCTTCCTGGCCGCTATCACTCCTTCCGGCTGACCTTTTTTTACGCGCGCACGCGCTGCACGTTTGGAAACGAGCGAACAAGGGTGAACGGAAGGTGGTGCGTTTCGCTGTCAAGTTTACTACCCCACACCCCTGCAGGATTATCTGTTTTCTTCAAATGCTTTGCAAGTTGACTGCCACGTGAGGTGCTCGTGCTTCCTACGTGCGGAAATTTGTGCTGGCAATCGATTCGCTGCCTCTCGTTTTCCGTCTCATTCCAATTGATATTATTTTAAAGCCGATAGTCTTTCTTGGGGATCTTTGACGGAAAAATTTTGGTTTGTCTGTCTGTCTGTTTGTCTGTCTGTACAGTTGTCTGTTCGTCCACCCTAACGATATCTCAAACGGCACTAAACGGCTAATTCCATGCGCAGCACCCACCAATATTGCTCAAGGTTTAGCATTCGTATTTGTGCGATTGTCAATTAAAAAAGCAAAATGTGCGAGTATCTGAGGTGCCATAACAACACGTCTATGTTTTGTATGTCTGTCTTTATACGAGAAAAGGCACACACAAGTAACTCTAAGGACTGTAGCGTTTATCGCGCTGCGCTGACAGTGAGATATGATGCTCGAGAAGGTGTTTCCAATGCTTTGCTACGACGACACGGTGATGGCACCTGCCCGTCGCTTTGCATTCTACAGCTTATCACCTCCAAAACTGGCGTGTATCTTTCTCCGCGGTCACGCACGCCTTCCTTTTCGAAGATAACTGCCAGATGGCGCTCGGGTCTAACGTACCTAGATGCGCTTGTTCGCCTCCGCTACACGCTCGAGGCATTTTTACGCAGCGCCTTCAGAATATCGTTCACCGATTTTCTTGCGCAGAACATCAAATAAACGTTTTGTTCACTCTCTTCAGGCGCAAGACTATTGTCTTTCGACGACATTTACAGTCGACATTCGGGCCAATTTTTTTAAATGCAAAGCGTTTCATAGGGAACTTCAGCGAGTTTGATCGTATCTATCTATCTATCTATCTATCTATCTATCTATCTATCTATCTATCTATCTATCTATCTATCTATCTATCTATCTATCTATCTATCTATCTATCTATCTATCTATCTATCTATCTATCTGTCTGTCTATCTATCTATCTATCTATCTATCTATCTATCTATCTATCTATCTATCTATCTATCTATCTATCTATCTATCTATCTATCTATCTATCTATCTATCTATCTATCTACCCGCCTACGGCTTTTCGCCCTCCTGGCAGATTGGAATATGGAATCTATACCAAATTTGGTATGGCATAACATGACTCTATGATGACGATAACTGACTAGTCAATACATGAAAATCATGGAATGTATGTCATGATTTACATGTCTTGCTGCTCCTGGGGTGGTTTTGTTCACATGAAATATAGCAAAACTGGTATAGTATACCATGACTCTATGGCGAACATAAGGGACAGGCCCACACGTGGAAATCATTACATGCGTGTCATGTAAGAGCATGACTGCATGCCACGCGTATTATAAATGCACTAGAGGGCGTTTCGCTGATTTCACATACACCAATTTCGGCATAACGTGACGTGAATAGATGACAAAGGTATACGACTGGCATAAGCATGATAATTGATTTGCTCGATTCGTGGGGTTTAACGTTCCAGATCCTTCATATGAGTATGAGAGACTGCAATAGTCAGACTGCAGCGCCAGAATACATAGCCTATCGGATAAAAAAAGGAACCTTGAGACGGCATCGGCGAAAATAAAGCGCTACGCAGGCGTCTCGCACCTTACACCTGTCGTCGGACTGTGGCCGGGATACATGGGGGACGCGCCCACCCGTTTATTTTCTGCGTGCCCCTTACGGCGAATGTCAAAGGCTTTGAGATGAGACAATGTGAGCAACGCAGCTCCGTCTGGTCAGTGTGCAACACTTACAGGAACGCACGTATGGATGAACGGCAGACATTTATCGCAAGGCGCACCGCACGCGAACATGTCGCCCTGTGGAGGTTCGACGACGGCGAAAGAGGAGAAAGCGCCAAGTTCGCCGCAGCCAGCAATAGTGCCGAGGGGCCACCGGGTGCTTCTACATTTCAATTAGCAGTAAACGTCCCAGTACATCCAGTAAGAACACGTTACACAATAAACAAACGCCCATGACAAAAAAGAAGTTGAACACTTGCCTGGAACAGTCGCGATGACAGGATCATTGACCGCCAGCAGCGGTGGGCAATATACCGCCACGGAGTGGCAGAGCCTCGATGTATACTTTTTCAAGAGCACGCAGTCGCTTTCTCCATGAACGTGGGGATGACATCGTTGACAACCCCGCACCCAAAACAATTACATGACGAATTGCTACGCGCCAACAAGAACCACAAAACCGCCGCCGGCGAGTCCATAGGTCTCAATGGCGTTGCTTCCGCCTTCCCGGATGCTAGCGCACCACGTGACAAAAGACATCAACTTGGCGTAATGTTCTTCTTTTTTATGAAATGAACACAGAAACGCAAACTAGGTGTGCCCATTTACGGTCTTCCTCGCCCTCTATTAAAAACTCAGCATCAGAATGTTGTTATACGTCCACTTTCGGCATTTTTTGAGAAACGAAATACAGCCTGTGGTTTTTGCTGTCAGTTTCGACGTTGACACACGGATATTTTTTTTACAGTGGGCAATTGCGTTTGTAGCGCTTGCCTCCGCTCCTTCTCGCCCCTCGCTCAGCGATATTAGAAGTTGGATCGGGCTCAGTTATCGCGCTTGGTTGGCGTGTCAACTATAGCGGGAAAGATAAAGAGAGCAAGTTGTGTCAGCAAGAGAACGGAAGCCACAGTGAGCTACAGTAAACAAGTAAATTATACATTCGTCGAAGATCACTTGATCAGGAAACATACGTTTTCGCGGCTCTGTGGTTAGTAACCAGGAGATTTCTAGTTCCGCGAAAGTTTTTCAGTGCATACCTTAAAGGTAATGGTAAAGCAAAATAATTTGGACCCATTATTTGAGTAGGTTTTGAATTTGCATAATTTAATATGAGAAAACCCAGTTTGCTGCAAGCCTGACTGGACTGACAGAAGTGCAGTGTCGCTTGACTAATTGGTTAATACGGCAGCCAAGCTACTCTCGGGAAATTGCATTATTTGAAAGCTTTGAATTTGAGTTAGCTCGACTACATAGTTTTCGTTTCTTTCACTTTTAGCATGTAATTCCAATAATGTCACCTAATTATATATAGGCTGCATCTTGCTCATGACAATCTTGTAGCAGTGGTTTCAAGATTTGTGAGTCTTTACTTCTAATAGTACCACTCAAATACACCTGATGGACTAAATACTTCTTATAGTTATTACACAGAATGTCGTGAAGCTAATGTTTTGATAAGCGAGCTTTTCTTCGTCAAGGCAACGCTGTTGCCCTGACGAAGACAAGCCATCTTGCCGAAACACTGCTTCAAGCGACGTTCTCAAGTTCTTGAAAAACTTCCGATCACTTCAAGCCTCTCCGTGCCTTTGAACTTCAGTCTCGTTTGGTAAGCAAGTTATGTAAGAAAACTATGCGCGCCGTCATAACAAACCTGTTTGAGTCTAATACAACGTGTCCTACTCACCATTACTGATAATTTTCGCACTGGTTTGAATAATCTGGGCTCAACATCTGCTCATTATGCCCATATGTCAGTTGTAGAATAAAGCTACATTTATAGATTGACTCTTCAGTACTATGCGTATGTATCCTTTTTTTTAACAAACGTGCAATCAAAAGTGCATTTTGTTTGTGTCTATTGAGTTTCGTATTACTGAGAAATCAGTCAGCTTAACTCTCGCCTCTTAAAAAACATGAGCAAAAATAAAAAAATAAAGATTAACAAAGCTTTATGGCCGCATCGCCCAGGCGGCCAGGGGACCTGACAGAAGGCACGAGCATATTACTCTTGCCTGCGAAGTGGGAAAGGAGGGCCTCCGTGGCAACCCTCTTCCTCTTGACTTTTTATCCTTTCCCTCCAACACCAGTGACGCTATGAAATAAATCTTGTGTTTGTGATTTATTTCTAGTAAATTGCCCGGCAACCGCCAGTTGTTAAGGCGGCGCTGCCACTGCCGAGAGCGAGTACATGGGAAGTATATGAAGTTTCCGCCCCCTTGAGTCAATTTCATGTCAAGAAGCGTTTCTGAATACGGGGGTAAGTGTAAAGAAACGCGCGTGACATTTCCCTCCTCTGAAAAAGCATTTCCCGATGCTTATTTTTTTTTTCAGTACGACGGCTGCCGTATAAATCCGGTCCCAACTTGACCTTACCAGAAAAAAGTAATTGAGAACCAATAAACAACCTATCAGGAAATCGATTCGAGTTAACTAGAATGTTACGCTTTGGAAAAATAATCGATTACATTACAAAGTTACAAGAGCGTGTAATTTTTTACAAGCAATTCATTACTTGCAACGCGTGATGTAGAGCTCTCACTAAAAGTCCCTTTTATAAGTTTACTGACTTCTGTGTTGTTTCCCGAGCTCGCGAGTTGCGCCGATCACTGAAACTTTTCCGCGTATTATGTTATAGGCGTGATGGTGGAGCACACGGCATGCACACTGTATTCCTCGCCATATTTTCTTCTTTTATATTTTTGCCTCCGCGGAATATTTTTCCTCCTGCGTTGAGAGCGAGAAAGAAAATGGAGGTGGCGGTATTGCTAAGAAGAGAATCGTCTCGTTGGCTATTTAACGCAGACGGAAGTAGAATACGTAAATGTAGAGATGTCACAAAGAATAAACACAGTGTGCGTCAGCTATAGATATCCCTATTCTTTCTGATTCAGTGCGTCCCTCCGGAAGTTTGTGTCTATGTTTAATATTGCTCTAACAGCGAGGCATGTCTAGAAGTTCCTCTCTTAATTTTATATAAGATGTGCATGGCATTTTCTTCTTTCTTTTTATCAGCAAGGCTCCAATGTTTACTCATTTCTTTGTTTGTACTTCTCCCTCTTGGGGGGCTTTTTTTGTGCGAGTGTATACAGGCACGCGCCTGGCTCTTTTTTTTGTGCGCGTGCGTGTGTGTACGTATGTTTCAAAAATTTCCACTAATATTTTCCACGTTTCGCGCTCCAAATACCAAGTTTAAATATTAGTTTATTCGTTTAAATATTAGAAACCGATAAACTGGGGCAGCAGCGCGGTTCGAAAATATTCGACTTTCACTCTTCCCGAAGCACCAGCGCACCACTAATATGTGGACCGCATATTGCGCGCCCATCGCAGAAACTCTACTACGAGAGAGGGTAAGCGAAGTTGAAAGGAGCTAATACGCCGAAAAATAGGGCGACTCTGGAGCTTAGCAGTGGGCCCACCGTGCCGTACACGCTTGGATTGGCACCTGATTGACGCCCAAGCCTATTCTACGGCGGTGCGCAGCCTGGCTGGCTATACACTGGCACGCCGTGATCCGCGACGCATGTACTGCTTCCCCTTCTTAACCTTTTCTCCTGCTTGAAGCCGCCGTCCCTTCCCCAGTTGCCGGTATTTGCGCCAGCTGCCAGCATGTGCAGCGGCTGGTTCGTTTTGGTGCGTAGAATCTGAGAAAGCGCGCGCTCTGTCTAGCCGTAAACTTTTCATGGGGGTCCTAATAAGAAATTTAGAGGCGCGCGCCGCGGTCGCCGTGTAATAGCGTCTGGCTCGCTCGAGGTGCCGCGTGTTCTCGGGCATTCTCGAAGTCGCGGGAGAGCCGCCGTGCTGTGCCGGTGGTTACTGCGCTTCCCGTGTATAAGTATAAGCGAGACGGCCGTCTCGGCCCGGGAAAGGCGCCTTTACGCTCCGTTTGCGAACGCCGATTTCTTCCCCTTAATGCGGCTGCCTCCGGGTTCACGCCAGGGAGAGCTGCGCACTGTTCTCATTTTCCGAGTAGCTCTCGTGGGAAAACGAGCATCTGGGCTGTGTGCTCCCTCCAAGCGCTAAGGGCGCGTGTCTGCCGGATAATGCGGGTTAGCCAGACTTGTACGTTCCTACTGGCGTGCCTCACGCCTGACACGCTCCTGTTAAATTTTTATCGATGACTGCCTCTGTTTTTATTCTGGGGTGGGTAAACCGTGGTGCAACGAACTTTGGAGTTGCTCTAATCAAAAGACGGAATACTATGGTCGTTAGCGCACGCATTGGTGGGGTTCGAGCCGGCAGAGATCTTTTTTGGCAATGATTTAGACCCTTCATAAGCAGCCCTAATTAAGTCTCTCGTCGTTTGCTACAACATCCTGCTTTAACAGAGCGCTGTAATTGTCGCTAGCAAATTCCTTTGTGCACTGGTCACTTCACCTTATAGGTGCCCCCCCCCCTTTAGTTAAGAAAGCGTATATATATATATATATATATATATATATATATATATATATATATATATATATATATATATATATATATCCTCTCCTTAAAGATAACGTAAAATATATAATACGAGTGTAGCCCTCCAATGTAATTTTGGACATTGAATGTAAACATTCCAAACAAGTCTGTCTGGTTGGGTATGAAACTGGACTGGGAGATGATTTACACTCCAACCAAAAGTTTTGAAGAAACTCGACGGGATATTGACCCCCCCCCCCCTCTCGTTTTGCCGTGGGGCGCAGTCCATGTGTGTACACTGGGGAAGGGTTCCGAGAGAGCAGTTGATGTTTTGAAGAAACCCGAAACGTCGGGTTTCTTCATAAGTTTTGGTTGGAGTCTAAGTCATCTCCCAATTTTTGGACATGTTCGAATGCTACAAAAATGATTTTGAGGGCACCAAATATTCACGGAAAAAGTGGACATGTGTACAGAACACTCGGTATTTAGAGTCCATCTAATGTACGTACGTTATGATTGCAATAGTAGCACGTCTGTTCGTAATGAAGAAACATCGCAAACGGCGATGCACGTCAACAGAAAGGCACTGCGCAGTTGCTTGTTTTGTCAGAGTGGGTTCACCTTCATGAAAGCTCAACTACGTATATTTAAAAGCTCAGAGAGAGTATCTCATTTTTACGTCAAGGGAGATTACTTCCGGAGCATACTGTCTTTCTTCAGCCAAGGAAGCTTTCGAAAAGAGATTATGCATGGCGTTATTTATTAGCGGTGGAATGGGGTACTTTCGTCTCCAGTGGTTGGTAATCACGAAAAAAAACAACTACTACAGAAAACATGCGCTGTGAAACATTTACTGTGAATATCATTAATTTTGTCAAGATTAAAAGTTCTTTCCGGGCACTGTTCGCTCTTAACTTGAGTTCAAAAAGTGGCGCGTACAAGCGCTCATAGGCTCCGCATCATGCCTCGCGCATTGATATCGGGCCGCCATTTTGAATAAGTGTCTTTGAATTTGTGCGCACCATCGTGTTTACCTCTGTTCATTCTGTACCATTCTTGTTACCGTAATTTTAGCAGTTTCAACACTGCCAAAACTCATAGCAGTGAATAACGCGGGTTCTTCTTTTTTTTGTCGACGCTGGCAGTATATATATAGTGCTGGCAGCGCATGCATACTGTTGTCGGCCCGACCCGAAGAAAGGGCTTCGGGGAATGAACGTGAGGCCTGTGGTCGTCCGATATTGGAAAGGACTACGTGACCTAGGTGGGAGCGGAACTTAAAATAAATGGATGATAATTTGCAGGGTGTTTGACAATGAGAGCGTGTAAACGAGACGTGTACAAAAACAAGCATATATATATATATATATATATATATATATATATATATAAAAAGTTGCCAGCGCTCCTGTCAACATAACCACCAAAATGCTTGCAAGTACACCTAGGAATCAACGTAATATTGTGGATTTGGTTTTTAAAATACTAGAAAATTATATATAAAAAAGAAAAAACTTAACAATAGACGAGTGTGTGCAAGTAGAGAAATAAACATTGGGAACTTCTTTAGCTCCATTGAGGCAGCTTAGAGAGATTCGGTAACGACGACGCCTTTACGTCCTAAGCCTGTATCTATAAATGTTCACGGAACTCCATGGCTACTAGACACGTTTTCCTTGAACATTCGACCGCCGGGCATTTATGACAGTTAATCTGCTGAGGCGATAGCTGTCGACCATTTTCGGGGACTTACTGTGAAATGAATCCTTCGGTTAATTCGACCACACGATTGCGAGAATCGATGTGGACGTTGGCGAAGATGTTTGCAATACTATGAACGCCAGCGCTCTGTGAACGTGCTTATGTACGACTGCGGCACAGGCCGCTAAAGTGAATATTTGTTCTTCACGTAGTACTATATTTCTTGGTCGTATAGTATACGTAGTTTCACACTAATGCGGTAACCACGACACTGTATGCGAGTAACTGTACAGCACTCTGCACATACTTAGGTTGCCTGGCTATTTTGTTTACTTCGGCGCGAGGCCAAACGGGCTGTGCAGTTTAAACAGCGCCGTGCTGATTCTCGAGGGTGAAAGTTTGCGAATGAAGATTAATTATTTGCTTACCTGTTCACTCTCTAATTGCACCGCCTATGCGTGCGCCACGAAGTCCACCACCTACTTTTAGTGGGAGTACGCAAGGTCTGACGCACGCGGGAATATTTTCGCTGACTGCAGCGTTTTCGAAAGCTTGAAAGACGACCTGCCAGGTTTCTTCAAAATTATGATGAACAGCGGCCCGCTCAGCGCATGCACGCGGGGTTATTTCGAGGAATAAAAAAACAGAGGCAATTACGAGCGCTAAACTTAAGTGATGCGGGCATGGGTGCTCCGTTTTCGAGATATACCTGCGCGCGTGAAATACCACTTGGAGTGTGCCTGTTCATTATCGGAAAGCGGAACGTGCCGCACTCCGAATAGAGCCCGGGCTATCTGTCTTGAGTGCATGGGCGTCGGAGCTTCGGAATATCATTCGACTCGCATCAGCTGCGCCATTCGTTGTTCTCGAACAAGAAGACATGGATGTTAAGCATGGTTAGGAGGGCGCATCGTATTAAATACCAAATACATATCGCTGTGATGTTCCCGGGGGATTTTCGTTAGGTAAATAAACTTCCCTGGAGCTCCGTATATCTAACAATCACTTTGGGGAACGTATTATTAGGAGAGAGTGAATTATTTTAATGAAGTGCTCGAGAAGTATGCTTGGGTTTTCACCTGACATGCTATTCTAGGTACCGGGTGATGACTATGATATATACAGTGATAAATAGGGAAGGCAGTGGGAGCGAGTGTGAACGGTACTTCGGAACGCAATGCTTTAAAATAAGATTTAGTTGTTCGACTGTTAATGCTGCTAGTGCCCGGGGCTAGGTGGTAATTCACCAATTGGTAAAAACTGGAGGCATGCGTCGGCTGTTTATATGCTTCTTGTATCACGGGAAACATACGCGCCTAAACGAAACTACTTTGCTTTTATACAAACCTTTTTGTGTATTTGCGAAATCACCTCGTCTGTTCGTGCTTGCACAAGAATATCCTTTATTTGTATCTACAAGCGCTTGAACTATACGCCAGTGTGCGGCATAATAATGTGTCCGGGGAACCCGCATTTTCGAGCAAGTCGCATCAATATAAGCTGTACCAAGACCAAACAACGCTAGCAATACCATTAGAAGAAAAAAAAACAGGGCAGAAAACTGTTTTCTTGGGGTCAAAACAACGAAAAGAAGAGTTGCTAGTAAGCTAGCACAGTCCATGTGCATGTAAGCTACTAAGTATTCGTTTATTATTTATTTCTATGTCGTATGCCTTGGAAGTTCTGGATGGGTTTTTTACACAATAACGAGAAACATTTTTGTTGTATGAACAATATTGAAGGCAGAGGTGATAGAGGGCTTGTTTTTTATACACATAATAAGTGAACCAACAGACAGTGAAGATAAGAAATATAGAGGAAACATTACATTCACATTCTAATTGTAAATGTCACAATAAGGATGGCATACATGAAAAGGAATTCAAGGTGAAGAAAAATGAACTACTCGCAGGTATGGACGGAACAGGCAAACTTTGGGTATCGCGTCTAATACTCAACCTACTGAGCAGCGGTGGTGGTCGCTTTTTTTTTTTTTTTGAAGGTCGTGACGCAATGTTAAGAACGAAGATAGTCAGGAAGGACGCCAATTCTTTCGGCATCATATTCGATGATCTCGTTGTTAACCTTCAATCACGCCTTTCAAGTATACCTTGAAACTGTGCCAACTGACACAACATAGCGTGAAGGGTCGCTTTCCCTTTCACTTTATTGGTTCTTTTTGTATGCGTAATACTTGATGTGTTAGCCAGCGCCAATCGCAGCCGTGACAGTGGGTGTAGAACAACCTTTTCATAGCCAGCTGTCGTCGTGCCCGTGGGCTTCATTAGTTTTTGTTGCGTCCACCAAAAAGAGTAATTTCTCGATCTAACCCAGTCTTTCGTTCATTCACCGCGAGCCTCTCACGCCAGACGGTTTCATGCCTTATGCGGGTTTATTGGTCTGCTTTCAGCTCGTGATAAGATTGCATACCATGTTGCGCCAGCTGACAAAGGAAAAAAAGTGTTTCAAACTCGCTAACACTATCAGAATTACGTGAACGGGCGCTGTAGTGGTGCACAACTTTGGCAGTCAGACTTGCATATAAAGGATGAGTGATGATGATAATAAGGCGTTTATTAATCTGTAAATATAAATTGCCATGTATAATTAGATTACGGTTGTAAGGTCACACGTTGTGCCTGCGTGACCTTATTTTCACCCAAGTAAGCATATTGATTGACATGTGGGGTTTAACGTCCCAAAACCACCATAGGATTATGAGAGACGCCGTAGTGAAGGGCTCCGGAAATTTCGACGACCTGGGGTTCTTTAACGTGCACCCAAATCTGAGTACACGGGCCTACAACATTTCCGCCTCCATCGGAAATGCAGCCGCCACAGCCTAGATATTTGAACCAGCGACCTGCGGGTCAGCAGTCGAGTACCTTAGCCACTAGACCACCACGGCGGGGCCCCAAGTAAGCATAGGGTGCTCTGGATTATATATATATATATATATATATATATATATATATATATATATATATATATATATATATATATATATATATATATATATATATATATATATATATATATATATATATATATATATATATATATATATATATATATATATATATATATATATATATATATATATATATATTTATATATATATATATATATATATATATATATATATATATATTTATATATATATATATCTAAAGAAAGATATACGTGCATTCTACAATAGGTAAACACGAATGATTAAAAATCTGTAAATAAAATTTCTTGCGTCTTCGATGAAAAATAACACAGGAAACGAAAGGGAATTGCATTGTTCAATCCAAAGAAAAAATAACAGTATGACACAAATAAATGATACACATCATGTATATTCTATTTCATGCTCTCTGATATGCAGTTTCATATATTTTTTGACAAAGTACAATATTCAAGGTGACTTCAGTGATTTAATATTTAGGAACCTGGTAGCCTAAATTCTTCCTGCCACAAAATGTTCTGAACTTTGGTATTATATTAGTTTCATTAACGCGAGCAAGCTAGATCAATAGCCAATGCGGCGTTGGTAAACCTTGAGTTTGTGGTATGTCTTTAACAGAAAGAGTTGGTAAAAGAACTACACAAACATCATATATAGTGGTTGAAGACGGGGCAGCCTTATTTGTTTCTTTCATGACTACGGTGGACTTGTGTCTTTTTGTGCTTTTCGATAGGCTTCTCCAATACGGCGTCAAAATTCTGGAAATTTGATTTCTACCCCTCTATTTTTCAACTCTTTAAAGCAAAACACCTGTCCCACCTCGAAACGCTTGCCCATAATACTGCAGGTTTGTTAACCTTTAATAAAGGCTGAGTGAGTTCTTACATAAAAAATGCAGCGCCTAACGTACATTTTGCATTATAAAGCAATGAATCGTTCATATAGGTGAGCGAATAAAAATAAACTGGAATAAATAGAGAACAAATAAAACACACACGAGGGAGAAACGTGTTTGTTCTGTTAACTCTTCGCCTTTGAGCTGTTTCTTGAGCGGAAAAATATAGGAGAAGCACGCAAAAGCGGTGATACTTTCGGGATCCTGTCAGCTGGATGTTGTGTTCGCCGGCTATCATCTCCAAGTGAAACTTAGGTGGGGTCGATACGTGAACAAACGTACATATTGACGCAAGCCAGACTCTTTTTCGCGTAGTGCTATTGTCTTCTCCTAGGTGGACCGTATTCTTACATTTCTTTCTTTTATCCGTGAACGTCATTCAGTGACGTGAGGTGCAAACACGGTTGCGAGTTCTACAGAGATGTGCAAAGAAGGTTCTCATTTATTAAATTTGAACGAGCCCCGTGGAAATCACGGGCACCAGTAAACTGCACCCAACTGTATTCCGTGCTTGCAATACGAGCCTACAGCACTGTGCGTCACGACTGCTGCTTTTAGTACTCGTCTATATTTTTTTATTCTTTTCGATTCAATAATGTATGTGAGCAAGATTTTCTGTTTCTTTCTCTGTATTGCGGTCTCAATTTGAATGCTGCCATATGGTTCAGCAATTGACGTTGGTCTAACCAATTGATCCACCGTGGCCCGCGCCGACCTGCCATTTATTCTAACAAGAAATAGAAACTTTGACGATATACTCGAGGTGCTTAACATGGCTGAAAACTTTGCGTGGTAATTCTAGGGCTCGGTGATTACTCTATATACGGCGAATACAAAATCAGGAATGGCAGATAAAGCTCCATGTTCTAATGTGCACGAGAAAGTTTTCTCGCCGTTTCGTTGAAGCCTGAGAATACAACGCTAGCAACGTGTTTGTGGCTTGATTTGTGGAGGCGAGCTTGGTGGCGGGTCGAGAACTTGCTCCCTTTCCAAGCTAGAGTCACGTTGAAGCTGCACATCTCTGCCTCCAGCAAATCTCTGGCTAGAGAAGCAATGGTAACAGTCACAGCAAAAAAAAAAAAAAACCCTAGTCTTCAAGCGTGTCACTTACAAAACACAGGGGTGAATTCGGTGCACTTGATAGAGCGAGAGAAAGAGACTCTCTATTTAAATGCCAGTTTGCCAGTAGAAGCAGCCTTAACAAGCTACCCAAGACGAGTGGGATGAAAAGTCAAGTTATAGGCGTAGTGCAGGATCTAAATAGGAAAAACAAATGCTCAACAATCAAAATCATCTTCATGAGACCGGTGTACCTGTCGAAGGTTGAAAGCACCTCGCTGCACGAGACTAAGAGCTATCTCACCTCAAGATAACACCGCCACGGACAAGTGATTAGTGCGTTTACTAAGGATCATTCAACAATGATAAAAAGTCGCCATGCGTACATTGACAGTGCTACAACTTCCCATACCTCGAAATCTGTAGGTGAAGTGGCGACCTTAAACAAACTCCTGCACCTGTGATGCGGGCATAGCATGCTTCATCTATCTCATTGTAGTCTTGTACTGCATGAAACAAACTTGCTCGGTCTACTTATAGACTAGTACCCGTTGATGCTTCATGGGACTAGTGATACATGGCTCTGAACATCAATCTTATACTGGCACCACGGTCACTCCATCTTTTGTTTTTTTTTTATTTTTTCGATAACAGTATATATAAATAAAATACTTGTGCGCAGCTCTGATAGCATGCAAGCCAACCTCGATGCTGTGACACTTTGTCTTATTTCTAAGCTACTTCGTTCAGAAAGATGCTTCAACAGCTCCGCATATATATATATATATATATATATATATATATATATATATATATATATATATATATATATAAAGGCGAGAACTAAAAAGTAACGTGGAAGGTAGACCAGCTTGACACGACTCTAGCGAAGCTGTCTTATTTTTTATTTTTATTTTAAATATACTATTATTTAGAGAATATTTATATATTTTATAGATTTTATTTAGAGATGCTTACTTTAGATTATTTTTATGTTCCAGTTAGATGATGCTGCAGTTAGACTTTCTCTAACGTGGCTACACAGGAAAGACGTTTTCAATCAATTATGATCTTGTGAAAATAATTGGCCGACGGTGGCTCCATGACGTGGCCATTTCTTGTGCAAACGGAACGGATCGTGATCCCGTGATCTCCTGGGTTCCCAAATCTCACCGTCTTGTATGCTCTGCAGAAACAAGAGAATTATCAACGGCATCGTGCATATGAAGCTCTGCTTTGCTACCGAAATGGGCTACATCAGCTCGGAGTAACAATAATAAAAATGAAAAAAAAAGAATAACGAAAGTAAATATTCTAATACACACCACAGGGTCTGTCGTGCTCGTGATGATAAGTATAGCGAACGACTTCCGGTGCTCATAAATTATATTACCTAACAGGTCATCGCGTGATGCTCCCGAAGGCCTAATAACTTTCACAGGAGCAATAACATTCATTTCTGCCAATACGCCGTTTACTGCACACGGGCACAATTTTCTTTTCTGCCTCTCGTGTACTGCGAAAAAAAAAAAAAAGAGAAGTTTCGCGAGCTCTGAATTTTGTGCCGCACGCATTTCGCAGTTCCGCGCAGAGGGTGATAGTCAAAAACAGATTTTCGTTTCTAATTATATATATATATATATATATATATATATATATATATATATATATATATATATATATATATATATATATATATATATATATATATCCTATAAGTACTCGCTTTCGGTCCACACTCAGGGGAGAATATTACGTTCTATTGTTTTTTTTTCTTTCTCTTCAAATTCCGGACCATCGTTGCTCTCTCTTCTCTTCAAACAAAGCAATATGCCTCTCTATGTCGCTCTCGTGCCCTCTACTATTCTCTATGCAGAGCAAAAGGCTCCTTACATTACGTTCCCCCACTTGTCATTTCCAGCCTTCAAATTTTTCACTGCGTTTTTTTCGCCTTCTTTAGAAGAGTGCAAGAACGGAAATTGTACGAAATGCTCAAAGAAGAAGAGCGGATTCTAGGTTTTTGCGTATTTTTTAGAAGAATATTGTAATTTTCGTCTGCCTAGAATTTTTTCCATCCTCTTTTTTATTCATATCCGCCTTTTCCAGCTACCGGTTTTTGCAACTTCTACAATGTTTAGCATCAATCACAACCCATACAGCTTAGCCTTAGACATTCATGTTATAAAATATATTCTGACATCATAATTTAAATTTTTCTTAGATATAAAAAATACTAGGTGGTTTCCTTATTTTTGTTGGACGAGAGACACTATACGACAATTTGTATGTAGTCTTTAACGTTCTAAAACCACCATATGGTTATGAGAAACGCCGTAGTGGAGGCCTCCAGAAATTTCGAACACCTGGGGTTCTTTAACATGCAACAAAATCTGAGCACATGGTCCTACAGCATTTTCGAATCCATTGAAAATGCAGCCGCTGAAGCCGGGATTCGATCCCCCGACCTGCGGGTCAGCAGCCGAGCACCTTAGCCACCAACCACTGCGGCGGGGAACAGGCTGGCGAAACAGCCGCGAGTGCAGTATAACCTTAGCATTTGGTCATGTTTTACTTCACACCCATGTCTTGGTTATCATGCTCGAACGTGTCATTTCCTTTCGTCGTCTATTCACGTCACGTAATACCAAATTCGGTACATGTGAAGCTAGCGAAACCGCCGTGAGCGCACCATGAGCGTAACTTGTAGTCATGTTTTACATCACACGCATATAATGATTATCATGCTTGGACGTGTCATTTACCCTCATAGACCATTCATGTCACGTAATACCAAAGTTGGTATATGTGAAGCTACGAAACGGCCGCGAGCGCATCATGAGCGGGGCATATAGTCATGTTCTTATGTGACACACGTGTCTTGATTATTATATATTTGCACCAGTTATATACCGCCGTCATCCATTCACGTCACGTATAACCAAATTTCGCATATGTTGAAGGGTTCAAGCCGTCTGCCCCGAGGAATTAAAACCGCAGAAGACTTGTTAGTGCGCAAATATTAGAATAACACGATTAAATTACATGAAATACCCGGGGGCTCGGGCTACGGCAATGCCCACTAACCTATGCCACGGTGGGGCACAAACCGCAGGCGCGCACACTCGCTCGTCACCAACTGTCCGGCTGGCACGTTGGCTGCTCTTTTTGAATTGTCCGATTGTGCCACGCACATCTCCGGTGGGCAGCACGTGTTCCAGTGGAAGTAGCTGTCGAGTGGGCGTGACTACTACAATGTGAAGCTAGTGAAACGACCGCAAGCGCACCATGGATGTAGTCATGACTTACATGACATGCATATCACGATTTCCATGTTAAAGCTTATCACTTATGTTCACCGTGTAGTCATGTCATGCCATCCCAATTTTGCTATAAGTCATGTGAACGAAACCACCACAAGAGCATGCATTAGCATGCAAGAGCACGCTAATGCATGCTAATTGAAAGCGAAGTATCTATGGCCAGCAGATTTGGGGGGGGGGGGGGGCATCATTAGCGAAAAAACGCGGTGCTGCCAAGTGTACAGAAACACAAGTGTACACCAGATCCGATGGAGGCGGAAATGTTGTAGGCCCGTGTGCTCAGATTTGAGTGCACGTTAAAGAACCCCAGGTGGTCAAAATTTCCGGAGCCCTCCACTACGGCGTCTCTCATAATCATATCGTGGTTTTGGGACGTTAAACCCCACAAATCAATCAATCAATCACAAATCAATCAAGTGTACACCAGAGTGGCCAACCAATTTTTTGAAAATACCCTACGTCACGATCCAAACTTCTCTACTTTACCCTACAAAATTTTTTTTAATACTCTACATTTAAACGCCTCAAAATAGCGCAGCGTAATAATAATTAGGTACGCCCTATACTTCACTGCATGAGCGGGCGATGTGTAGTGGCACTGAAATAGGTAGCAACCTGGGCGCTTTCAGTATTATTTCAAACATGAAAGACAGCCGACGGAAAGAGAAAGCGTTGTGGTATTTGCATGGGAGGACCATTGACTAAAATATGAAACATTACCTACGAGACTCCTCAATATACAGCTGGCAGTGTAAGCGTCCGGGTAACAGAGAATAATAGGCGAAGCGCCGTAGAGGCGCGGATGTACCGGTTAGGAGCGGTGAAAAGAAAACCGGCTCTAAGTAACAATACTAAGGCTCTAGACGAATTAAGCAAAAATACATTTTACGGTAATTCAAAGAGAAGCGCTTTACTGTTTGAAACGAGGATGGTTTGCCTTAGAAAGCATACTTTAAAATGGGGATTAAGTAAAGAAGAGAAGAGCACATTTGTGGGGAAGGAAACGATGGAGTATGTTTGGATTGAGTGTCGACCGGGGGAAGTCGTTGACACTCAGGAGGACCTGGAATCAGTAAAAAAAAAAAAAAAACATTGCCATGCGCACTCAGCAGGCCCTCGAAGCGGCGAGAAGGATGAAAATTGCCGTATGTACCTGGGTGGCCTTGGTCAGGCCGCTGATATGCGTGTTCTTAAGGAAGTTTTGCCTCTTTCAGTCCAGGTATACACTTCGATGTGTGTTAGGGCAGTAGCCTACACGAAGCCTTGTGTTTCAGGTACTACATTTTAAAGATAAATAGGTCGGCGATAGAAATAGGTAAAAGTAGAGTGCAGGACTGGAGGCGGAAAAGTAGGCAGAAGGCAAAAAAAAAAGCAATACTAGCAAAGAGATGTGTGCGTATATTATTTTTCGCCTCTGCGCTGCACTGGTTGCGTGTCAAATACTATGGTTACAATTTTATTCACAGAAAAGATACTTTCGAATTCCTTTGAAAATGTCACCATTAGGGGTGTCACATCGATTGTACACACTTTTCGCTCATCGATAACAAGCAAAAAAAAGAAAATTACCCCGTGTGTGAACAGAAAATCGTATTAGCACCCGTCACGCACAGCGTGAAAATTTGCGAAATCCCCTACAAGTAGGGTAATTACCCAAAAGTTTGCAAACCTGGCGGACACAATTGAGGTCATCGACCTTAAAGTGGTCAAGCGCACATTTCATTGGGCTTTTTCCAATTATAATTGATGCATTTCCTATTGCGAGTTTGTCAGAGATGAACTATTTCTGATAGCGAAATTTCATCAGTTATCGATACCATTTCACAACATACGTCGCCAAATTTCATTGTGGCCACTCGTTGTTCTATTTGATCGTTTTAGGCATGACAGTTGTGTTGCCTGATAGATATATAACTAACAATAGTAATTTGACTTCGTGCTTACCAGCGCAATTAACACTTCTGCACACGGAAGTGTCGCGCTACTAATTGGACCTTCACATCGGTGACGGTCCAATTACGGGCGTGGAAGAAAAGAAATTTTCGGAAAGAGCATTACGCAGTGTGAAAGAAAAAAAATAGTAGCTCGAACACGCACACGTCAAGCTTTGTTTGCCTCAATTTTCCCGGTACACGCGAAGAACTCCCGATTTTCGTAGTTTTGCATACAAATCGGCTTTCACAGACCACCCCGTCAAGCCATGCATGTTCCTCGAGGAAGGCGCACGGGTATGTGCGTCCGTACATTTATTGAGATCTAGAATGGTAACCTACCCAAAAGATAAAGTAGGCTAAAAATACTAATAAATAAAAAACCATGGTAGGGTCCGAAACTACCACCGTCATCATATAGCAAATGCATAAAGCACTTCTACCAGCGTTTTTTATTTGCGATATATACTGGAACATTTATATATGCTTTACGGCTCTGAAATTAAAAAAAAAATATTCGGCAGTGGGGTACGTTTAGAGGTCCCTATGATTTGTTTTTTTAATTTTGATAGTGCCTTGCGAATACTATTGAATGGGAAAAACTGCGCTCTAGACATGGCAAAGACTGTTAGCAGGATTCACTATAATTATTGACCCAAGTGCTTATTTCTCATCAGCCATCGTCATTGGGGGACTACACCATGCACTTTCGAGTGCGAGCACAACAGCTAAAGCAAAGAAACCGTATTCATAACGAAAAAAATAGCATATGCACGACCGATAGACAGGCTATAGGCATGTTGACCAATGTATTCCTGGTCTCATGAATCTTCGAACAAACAACGTTCACACCGGAAACGAGTCCATTTCCCTCTTACGCGAACTTTGAATACTTCCTAGATTAGGAACCAGCTGTAAGCACTCCATATCAAAAAGTTGAGAGCTCAGCTCAAAGGAAACTGACCACTCCAATCAGTCTTCAAGAATAGTGGAGCATGACGCGGGAACGATACGGCGTCCGACCTGCTCTGCCCATCTCGCGTGATCATAGATGATCATGGCGAGCTTTGGGCTGGGCGGAGCCTGTGCGCCGTGACGTCGCTACAAGCGCCTCGGTGCGTCGACGGCGCCTAGCCCTGTTTTCAAACATAGAATAGGCCTATAGGCTTCCCTCGCTGATGTCGGCGCTATATCTATGGTGCGATGGCTCTGCCGCCGAGAGCTATTCGGCGAGGGGAGGGCCCGCGGGCGTTTCTTGCAGCCACGCTCGACGACCGAGGATCAAGGGGGCACTATTTTTAGCACTGACATCGCGCTCTGTGCGTGGCCACCCATGCAGAGACCACGAAAATTCGCGGCCCCCAAAAATAATGACGTGTCACCGCCGGCTGTTTCTCCCGTATAAAGTAATCAGAAACGTATTAGTGGCGCTAATGGGGCCCACAACGAACAGCGCAGAGAAAGTTAACTGCGATGTTTTGGAGGCGGCTGCTCGGCATGACGCCTGTTTGCGGTTACCGCCGCCCATCCCCTTGCCTGAGTTCACTTTTCTCAATTCAACACCGTGAGCAAGAGCGATCATTTTTCGGGGCCAAGAAAAAACAAACTATAGAATATTTATTCACATCCCCACGGGGCCAGTGGTAAATAATGCGGTCTTTTTAACAGCTAGGCATTTTTAAACAGTGGTTCGGGTTGTGATCTCCGATAGCCATCATGAAGGGTTCGCCGGTGTTTGAAGTGTTGCTAATTGAATCTTTTCAAGACAAGGCTCCCTTTGTGCCCTTAGTTTATGTACAGGGTGTCTTAGAAAACGTGACCAAAAATCTTGAAAAAATCATTGAAATGCCATACTTGTTCACAGCCTCCCTAACTGCTGTGTATGAGAGGGCAGACATCTTAAAATGAACAGACTTATCAATTACGAGAACGATTGTAGAAATGAAAAAAATAGTGCGTCTTGTGCTATTCATGGTTACGGATACCGTGGTGCAAGGTAGAGTCACAGCATAGCTGGTAGGCGCCTAACTGGTCCTCGTTTGGCTAGACTTCAGCCCTCTCATCTCCCCTCCCCTCCTTGATATAGCAGCGATGCCGTGGTGCACAGGCTCCGCCCAGCCCAAAGCTGGCCGTGACGTCACTACAAGGGCCTCTGTATGTCGCGGCGCCAACCGCTGTTTAAAAACATGAGATAAGACTGTACCTTGCTATACTGTATTTGGGTATTACAGGGCCACCCCTTTTAGCTTCTCCTGTTAACCATCGGTCCAGAGTGCTTGGATGGTGATTGAGTGTGCTGTGCGCCGATTCATGATAATGGTAATTTTGTAACTACTACACAAAACTGACTTTTAGCATAACAGCTGTGCTGTAGTTAACTAGTTGTTGTTTTTAAATCACTGCATGCAGGCATTCGGGTTCAGGTAGGAACCCTGACTGCGTAGAGCCCACCACCGCTACTACTCCTTGAAAAAGCGGACGCTGGTATGTTTTTGCATAGTGACGAATTGTCCCGAATTTCACAACCGAAACCGAATTTACAACGCGTATGTGAGTGCTGCTGCCATAATTTTTTCCAGGCGTCTACACTGAGCGAGAGCGGTTGCGTCAACCGTCTGTTCATTTTGCTTGGTGTATGTGCAGGCAGTGTTTCCGAATATGGCAGGCGTGGCGCACACATATGGTAATAAATAAAAAAAAGCAAAAGCAACTGCAGTCGTGAATTGTGACGTTATCTTGAATGTCGGCCAGTTGCTTCTATCTGCGCTTCAAATTAAGTTTTCGCTGGTGATTCAATTACTCTTCAATTACCCGACACAACTTTTTGCAAACTTCACAACGTCGATGAACACTTCGAAGGAAGGACTCCGATTCTCCTGTAGGGCTTTATACTGCCTTTTAGGCTAATAAAAAGCCTAATGCTCAATTTTTGTTAATATTCACAGTAATTTATGTCTCTGGTCATATTAAGATCCAGAAATCAGTTATTGTAAAAGCAGCCAGTAAATATTCTAGTTACCTTGTTTTTGGGGATAATCGGACTCATTTTTGTAAAGTAAAATCATCTTCTTGTTACGTGTATAAACGCACATGAAACCATGCACTTTATTATAATCTTAGACAAAGTGTGATAAGTTAGATTTTTGTGAGTAAAAACGCTCCATCCACCGAAGCCATTCGTGGACCATTTTTTTCATATACCAGGTCAAAGCCAGATGAGTTTCGAGAACAGGCAGAAACAGAACAAAACGTATTTCGGAAGTTATTTCGAAGTTCTCGGGGACAACATTTATTTATTGAATTCATAATTTTCTTTGAAACGTCCGGTCATCTGAGTTATTTGAAACTGGCCAGCCGGAGTTGACAGTGTGCAGTTCTCTTGATAGGTTTGATTTCCCCTCGGGAAAAACTATTTGATGAGTTTCTGTGCCAGTTGAAAGTGTGGCATACCTCTGTAAAGCTGACGCCAACTCACCATCGGTTTACTACTAGAGACGTAATATGTAAATAAACAAAAAAAAAGACTCTCGGCGGGGTCCATTTCTAGGTTTCTGCTTCAGGACAATGCTAGTCGAGGTTTACCGATTTCGTAAGCGTGCAAAAGCTACAGTGTGTGACTGACACGTATTCCAATAAGCAAAGGGCCCCTAAACAGCCTCTCAAAATACAAAAAAAGCGAGCGCGTTATTTTTTTTGGCATTTCTTGCCTTTTCAGCTAACTTCCTTACTCCATTGAGAGTTATTCACGTCGTGTAATTAAGGTACAAACGTTTGATAGGTCCTCATGCGAATAATATCAATTGGGAATCGTCTCTGCACCCTGCTTTGCCATACAATCGTCCACCTGTTCTTCCTTGTATCACATGACAGTCGTGCGCGAAAAACTGATTTTTCTTCGTCCTATCTGTTTCTCTGTGTGCAAAGAGAGATAAGAGAGCGTAGCCGAAAAGCTCTAAATCCTGATACGCTTACCGCTTTGTTCTGACATTGTGCGTGTGCTTTATGAAGAATTGGAATTACGTTTTTTTTCTTACTGTATCTTTTTTTTATTGTGTGGTTGCAAATCAATATTAAGCGAGTTCAACTGTTATGCGATCGTGTAAAACAAAACGAGCGCATAAGCGTCCGTAGTGAGTACAGGAAGTGCAACCGTTGAGGAAGTGTTGTATGCAATTTACTTTGTCACTTTCTTTCTGTTTTTCTCTTCTACTTCTTTTTTCCGAGGTCAAGTGCTGCACCCTGTCGTTCCACGGCCGATGGGCGGCTGGGGTTTCATGAAGCTGTTGTTGATTGATTGATATGTGGGGTTTAACGTCCCAAATCCACCATATGATTATTGAGACACCGTAGTGGAGGGCTCCGGAAATTTCGACCACTTGGGGCTCTTCAACGTGCACCCAAGTCTGAGCACACGGGCCTACAACATTTCCGCCTCCATCGGAAATGCAGCCGCCGCATCCGGGATTCGATCCCGCGACCTGTGAGTCAGCAGCCGAGCATTTTAGCCACTAGATTACCGCGGCGGGGCTGTTCAACGTACTCTCTAATTATCTTTGTGCGTGCGTTTACATATGTGCGTTTATAAATTTGCAAGCCAAATTGAAAAACTATACGAGGGAGGTTTGAACCCCCCCCCCCCCCTGGTGCCCTGTTGGCTACGCACCTAGGGGTTACCAACATGGTCCAACGTGCAGCGGCCGCAGTAGATAAATAAATTAGGCACCTTAGAAAGCGCAGCGGAACAAACTCAAGAGGCACACAAACAGGATAGACGCTAGATATCATAGATAAATGATGTTGCTGGGGATGAACCGATATTTGGACGCAAAATCATCAGGAAAAGACATGATGACGAATAAAACAACAGACTGTCCACTACAAAAGCAATTAAAAACAAGACGTTTTGGCCCCCGTACGCTAGCCTTGTTTTTTATCGTGGTGAGTGTTTTGTTTTAATTGTCTTCACTTTACGGAGGACGTTGAATGCGTCGTTTCATCAACCACAACCCTAGCTTGTTTATCTGCTTTGCCGGGCAGAAAGGCTGTAATTACGGCTGAGCGGAGACATCCTAGTTCGTCGTTTGGTGTGCATCCTCGCGGTCGGCGTTCGACCGCTCCGCAGTTCGTTCTTTGCGCAACGAGGCACCGCATGTGTGAGATCTTTCAGCCGTTAAATAGCGGCAGCTACTCGCACATCAGCGTTACCAGCAGTATTCACAGGTTCAGTTATTCGAAACTGGTTGACTTGGTCACGATGAAGAGCACAAAATATTCGAAAGCAAGCCTCATTTGTCCACATTACAGTTATCGAAGTCCAATGCTTTTGCAGTTTTTTCTTTTATTCTTTTTGATCAGACGCAGTTAAGCGAGGCGAATAAGTGTTAAGAGTTGGTGGATGTGTCCAAATTCGGCGTGTTGGTTGAGGAGTACGTACTACGTGTACAAGGTCTACGCTGCTTTCGATTTCTGCAAACGTATTCGACGACGTTTCGAGATCGACTATTCCGTTATGAAAGCCGTCAGCCCAGCTGTCGCTAGGCATTTCGTTCCGCCACGGCAAACACTTCAAAACCGAAGACTGGTCGCGGGAAAGCATGCATCATAAGTTTTCCCTACGCTCGAAACGTACCACAATTACAAGCACCACAGCCTCCGTGATTGCGGCGGCCGCGTGCGGGGTGTCACAACGTTTGTTTTGCAGCTTGTACCAGCGGCCACCATAGAGCGCTGCGCACAGCTAAAAATCACCGAAAAACATATCTTTTTCGTCCTTTTTGTTTCCTCCAAATCACTTTGTCGTGTCTGTCATTTTTAATTATGTGATGAGGTCCCATGACGTGACGTCACAGACAACGTCATCAAACGACATCGTTGCTCAGTCAAATCCCCGATGCAGTTCAATATTGGGTAATCTGAAGAACGAGTGCTATGCCTCCGTTCTTAAAGGTAATGACTACGTTAGGTACATAAAGCACCTCTGAATGCTGCTGGAAAGTGTCAATTCACCATCTGACGAAGAAAAAAGCAGAATGTGGCTTTCGCTTTCGAGTCGTTTAAGGCGAACGCATTAGAAACCCAGTAAGTTTGTTTTATTTGTGCTGGATTCGCTTACTAAACTACGGCAGAACAACGGCTTGTCGGGTGAAAAAACTTGTTCGTCCCCATTTTCTTCTTCATTTTGTAACACTTCGTCGGTGGTATACTTGGCAGCAGTCATGCCCGCTGCTTCCCAATCGCGAGGACATTCTAATAGTACTATTCACCACTATACAAATTAACAGATATCGAGTGAGATGAAGCGGAGCAAAAATAATTTGAAATGTATTAAAATATACAAATTCCACAAGTAATATTCTATACTGACGAAGATAACTTGCGGTAGTTGAGTGGTAGGATGAAACCGAGGCACGTTATTGTACGAAAACGGTTTTCAAAGGCTCAGATGCGATGAAAGGGATGCTATTATCAAATCAATAAATTATTCTGAGCCATCAGGTAAAACCATTTATAGCAAGTCATCAACGCTGGTCTTTAGCGTAACCGCCCACGTCTGGGATAGCCTGAATTCATGGTTCGAATTTATGGAGACTTTCTTTCGTAATGATTAGTTGTAATAGGCCTGGTGCTCAGGTCCGTTGTGCTACCATTATCTCGTTCGCACTCTCTCCAGCTTGCAAAGCAATGGCCATTCCCACATTACGCTGAATAAGGTGTAATTTTAACTGCATAATTGTAATTTATATACTCCTTTCCTTTTTCACTTTAACTTCTTACATCAATATTCTTCTTAAACCCTTTCATCAGTAAAGAGCAGCGGCTCAAATCATATCAACTCAAGCCGGCCATTCTGCTATTTTTTATACGACAAATACTTTCCACATCGTCCTCATTTCGCATCGGGGTAGAAGAACACGCACATTCCACGTGCACCACGCTACTTTCCATTTAGTTATTTGCCCATCTGCAGTGCATAGTTGAGATGCGCACAAAATGCACACATATGATTCAGCGCTCTCTGGAAGTGCGAATGCACTCTTCTTCGCGATCCACGTGTACACTCCGAGTTTGATGTTGCCGCTTGTAGACGTCAACAGAGACGACCGAGAAGCAGTTGCATTGCGTCCTTCAACACAATCAGCCATGCTTCTCGGGCGTAAACCAACCGCGGCCCTTGTGAACCTTTGCATGACTTCGTTATAGGTTGCTTGCACGCTTCATGGGCAGTCGCGCTTGGCTTAATAGCCTCCCTTCTGACACCTATTAGTCAACGTCCTTGAAGGTTTCTACACGCTACCACTGCCGCGAAGACAATACATAACAATAAGAATGGCAGGTACACCACTCAAAGCGGCATCACGAAACCTTCGAGAATCATCACACTCCCATCTCCAACAAGGACAGATCTGGGGCGCAAACGTCTTCGCTAAGATCAAAGCGCGTGTTGGAGCTAAAGTTTTCGGACTGGTTACTTTTGCCTTTCTGCGGAAATAAATGACAGGGTGGCGAAGTGTTGTGGTCTCTTTGCTTATAGACACACAGTATGGAGGGTGTGGGGTTCGAGAGCTTAATCACTTATTGTTTATTGTTAAGAAGATGGTACTTATATATATTTTTAACCATCATCGTCGCCTGTGGTATGCAGAAAGAAGAAAAAAATCTATTTTTTAAAGATGTTGGTTTAAAGGTCTCTGTTATCAATGTTGTCAATTGGAAGCTTTGAATATCACAATATTTGGGACGAGCATATAAATATAGAGTTACTTCACGTCTATAGCTGCAGTTTTTGTATCAAGTGCAAACCTGATACTTTTTCTCAATTTCAAAAGATTGTATATATACTCCCCTCTCTATTTTACTGTCGTCATTCATTACTCTCTTTAATTGTCTTTCCCCTGCCCCGGTGTAGAGTACCAGGTCAGAGCATACTTTCACTTAGGCCGACCTCTCAGCTTTTCTGTAAATAAATCTCTCTACCCCCCCCTCTCTCTCTCTCTCTCTCTCTCTCTCTCTGGTGGTTCACTGTGAATAATGCAGGAAAGAAAACGAGAGGCACAGAGAGAGAGAAAGAGAGAGATAGAGAGCAAAGACATGAATGCCAACCAGCTTAGAATAACGGGTGTGCTACCTTGCACATGGAAAAGGGATATGGAAGATTTTGATTGAAGAGGTATAGAAACTAACAATTTTTTTATTACAACCATAGTATTGTAAGGCACGTCATATGCTTGTTAGGGTGATGCAAGTCATTCATTTATTATTTGTGCAATATTGTTGCTTTCCACACATCTGCCTTTCACAACTGGCCGATCTCAGCGAAAACAGGCGGGTGAGTTATAATGTTCCATTATAGGAAAGCGCCAGAAGGTATGACATCAGAATAAAATCTCCATGTATAATCCCAGTTTTGATTTAATGTTCGAACAATCTAAATCGAGTTTGCGTACGCTTTTGGCATTGAAGGAACACCTCTAAATGCCGCGTGGCACCCAGGCGACCTTGAGTGGTAACCTAATGGTTCAAATATAAGTGAAATAGATAGAACAAATTAAGTTAAAAAGGAAGTGCTACTGATTCATTGCCACAGATATCAGTTAATTCACTGTCCATACCGTTTCTAAAGAAAGAAAAAAACTTACGTTTTAATATTAATTGGGGTTTGCTGTCCCAAAACCAGTACATGATTATCGGGATCGCCATAGTGGAGGGCTCCCGAAATTTCGATCATCTGGTGTTCTTTAACGTGCCCTGTCATCGCAGAGTACACGGGCCTCTGGCGTTTCGCCTCCATCAAAATGCGACCGTCACGGCCGGGATTTGATCCCGCGACCTCCAGGTCAGTAGCCGAGCACACTTTAGCCACTGATACAAAAAGACGGACAAAAAAAAGTACTTGTCAGCTAGTTTTCGTGACTTCTTTCTTCACGATAGTTATAGCGCGAGAACAAAACGACAACACAGAGACAAGAAGGACACGAAAGACACGAGCGCTCGTGTCTTTCGTGTCCTTCTTGTCCCTGTGTCGTCGTTTTGTTCTCGCGCTCTAACTATCGTCATATCATACCAACTAGCCCAAGCTGCCACACTTCTATGCTTTCTTAAACTGGTCGGACTGCCTCAACATTTACGCCGCACAGCTGGCACAGCAGCGCACATCATCCATCGAACAACGCGGTCACATCTTGGCCCCGCCATATAAAGAAAGATTCTAATGTCGTGAAACCTCTGCTTCGTATCTTCAAGGCTTATTGTTGCCGTATGTTTGTGTGACTCTGAGAAAAAAAATTCTAGTCTTGTTTTGCCGAATCCTACTGTGCAAGCTCGTAGCGGTCACCAAAAACCATTTTATTGTCTTCAAGTTCAAGCAAGTTTTCGTCTATTGTCTTTGTCCTGCGCGTTTATATTTTACAGCGCACCTGTTCTGGATTGACCCTTGACCGTGAGCCGTCGTAACGCTGAGCACAGATGTGTGGCGGTTTGGGCTAGTTGGTATGACATGACGGTTGACATAGCGTGTAAACAGAACGACGACAAAGGGCGCTCGTTTAGCGCTCGTCTCCTTGTTGTCCCTTCGTCGTCGTTCTGTTCTAGCGCTATATCTACCGTCAGCTCAGCACAGCTTGTGCGTGCAACGAGAACAAGCCAAGTAAAAAAGATTGAGGTGTGGAAGTGCCTTAACGAGACATGAGAAGGTGGGAGATAAAAGGGAGGCGCGCCGAGTGAGAAGGGAAGAGCGCACAAGTACGGTGATGTACCTGAGAAGCGAGAGGGAAGCTCAGCGCCAACCAATGAGAAGGCGAGTAGAGGGAAGAGGAAGCGTGGGGAATGAGGCTCGGTAAAAAGCGTGCGCCAGACCTATACTCCCGTTTCGTACACTGTAATCAGGTGCAACCCAATGCGGACTAGCGAATTTTCTTACAGTAGATGCGTTCGCATAAAGAAACTGCAACGATTTTACCACCTACAACGCGACTTTTTTTCTTTAGGCTTAGCAATCAGTAAAGATGTCTTGTGCCTCAGCTGTTAACAAACACCGTTACACGGTTGTCAGTAAATTGTTCTTGACCACTTAGCGTCTCGAAGTTTTCGCTTCTTTGTGTGCTCAGATTTGGGTGCACGTTAAAGAACCCCAGGTGGTCGAAATTTCCGGAGCCCTCCACTACGGCGTCTCTCATAATCAAATGGTGGTTTTGGGACGTTAAACCCCACATATCAATCAATCAAGTTTTCGCTTCTTTGTGTTTCGTTTGCAGCCGATCACGAGCGGCTTCACCTCGGCTCACACGAGTGTTTACGACGGCGATAGCCAAGTGCGGGACGTGCGTACTCGCACATCGTGCTGGCCGAAATACCTCTACAGCTTCCGCAGACTTCCACCAGTTGTATAAAACGGAGTATAGTCCAGCGGAGTACAAATGTGGTTGTCGGTTACTAGTTAGGTACGTTCTTTCGGAATGCCTGTATATCACCGAAAATGAATATTGTTTACGCTAAGTAAAGTAGCCTATAAGCCTTCGCACAGACTTATTGTTTAGTATGACTTGAATCTCATTCGAATTGTATACTTCACTGTTATCACTTCTCAAAACTACTCTGCTCTTTCTGCATTTAACAGTTGCTTTTGTAAAACTGATATCGCTCATAATGAAACTAATTCAAATTGAGGTGCTTTACCGCTCATTATTCTTCCTGTTTGTTATTACTATTTTTTTCAGTAGCTTTTGATTATCTTCATGTAATCAGTAGTGATTACACGAAGATAATCAAGATTTTTGAGTAGTGAATACTACCAATAAGTGATGTGTTGAGTTTACTGTTATTGTTAAAGAAACTTACTGGGTATTGTCCATACATCCACCTACTTCTGCTGTATATTTCTAACTAGGCCATTCATGAAATCACAGGAGGTCTCCCTGTAGGTTTCCCCGAACGTTTGGGGCCTGTCTCTGTAGTATCCTAACCATGTAACTCAACTGAACCATTTTAATATACTTGATTTTATAACGATGATTTAGCATTGAGATACGTACAAGAGACTGGCGAAGAATGGAAAATACAAAAAATAATCCAAGAACATAAAAAAATGCATTAGGCTGACGAAGGGAAGCATCAACTTGGCTGTTTCGTCAGCCTTCACGAAGTGGAGCATCAGCCATTTTTTTTTTTGATCCAAAGTTAATTTTCCTTTACAGTTTCGTCATTACTCGATGTATGACATCCCCCGTTTTGGAGTAACGGCTACACTACTCGGTTGCAGACCAGAAGGTCGCGAGTTCGATACCGGACACTGCGGTCTCATTTCAATGAAAGCTAAATAGAAAAGGACCATGGACTGTGCAATCTCAGTGCGCGGTAAAGAACAACGAATGGTAAACCTTTCCGAAGCCCTTCACATACGATGTCCCTCGTAACTTGGGGGGCATCGTAGCTTCACATTTTATTATTATACTTGATGTATTATCCAAGGCGTCCACTTATGTCTTGAAGTCTTGTCAGCGGTGACCACTGCGCGGACCGTAACCATAAACTTTATTTTTGCAGCAGAATGATTTCGTTAGGCGGCCATAAAGCGAATCAATATGTACCGACTCAAGCCGTTCGGATCACCGCTGTTTGCGTGATCTGCCTGATAGACGATTCGTTCTTGATTATTAGAAATAGGCCGCATTTTTTTCTTTATTTGTTTCTACAGAGTGACGTGGCGCTTACTTTGCGAGATTGGAAGCCTGCAATGAAAAAAAAAGATTTATTACAAGCGTTTGCCACTCGCTGTTGTAATTGTATAACCTGAAATAACTGAAAATTATTTGAAACCGTGATCTTCAGGTGAGCAGCTGACCAGTGCAACCACAGTGCAACCACTACTCCTTCAAGAACCAACTTCTCATTAAAAACATTGATATTGGTATTGTGCTGAATTTTTCTTATGATTGCACAGCTGCGAGTAAAAAAGAAGGGAGAACCGACACTTGCTCTAAAACCTGCTATTCCAACACTTCTCCCAGCAAGGAGGCAAGACATGAGAGAGAAAGACAGTAAAAAAGGTCCGGTGAAAGCACATAGTGAATGAAAAGCAGGAAGGTTCACTGGAAGAAAATTATCCGGTTTGCTACCCTGCTTTATAGTGATGGTGTAAGGGGGACATAAATGTAGGAAAAGAAAGAATGAAAGAAATACTAAAATATATAGAGTAAAAGCATACACGCATGCGGTAGTGTCATAGTTGTTCTGTGAGGTCGATTGATTGCAGAAACTTGAGAAGCGTCTTCGTCGCTTTCTCGAGCGTTCCGGCACCCCAGTATTGATCACTCGGAAAGCGGCTGGTCATCGAGCGTGCTAACCTTGTTGAGAGCTGTTGTCTCTGGCAGCTGTAGTGAGGGCAACGACAAAAGGTGTGGGCAACAGATTGGTCGCCGCCAAGGTTGTGAGAGACATCCCGATTTGGTAAGCAAAGCTGTTTGTCAATGACGCTTCACGCTAGAAGCGCCAGAGTATGGTTGTTTTGGACCGGTATAGTCAGAATATAATTTGAGTTTTAAATGAAGCATTCAGAGGGCGGGTATACAAAAGGCTGGGCATGTTGCACATTGAACGTGTGTCGACACGCGCGCGGGAACTCATGTTTAATTTGGCATCGGTTCTTGAATAGCTACCTGCCTACCACTTTCATGAGCATTCCTTGCAGAATAATTGCCATGTTCTACGCGAACGGTGTCACATCGGCATCAAACACACTGAAACATTGTATCATGCCATTTGTTAACAGAATTTGTGTTATTTCCTGCTCTAGATGGCCTTGTGACCCAAGACGTAAGCGTATGAGAAACACTACACGGCTCTCTGGAAGCCTATGAATATGCTCCATTTCAGTGTTGACTGTTAGAATCCTTTGAAGTGCGTTGCAGAGTGCATGCCACGAGATTGATAGCAGTCGACGCAGTCGTATGAAACGTTCTAAATTTATAAGCTTCAGCTTCCTCCCGGAATATCACATCTCATTTTCCTCCAACAGTTGCTGAACCATCTATCTGCCGTTGAACATAATATTTTTATTCCTTGGGCAAGTGAAAGCGCAAGGACGTGTGTTTCGAATTTGGCGATGAAACATTTACCTTCTTCTTTTGACGTTTATTTTTCTTGCCATTTCTACGACTGGCACTTGCAAACCCAAGGGTGTTCACGCTGAAATGCCCGGGTAGTATAAATATGGCTGCGTCTGCACTGGAACTCTGCAAAGCCGAGCACCCGTGTATTCGTGAAAAGGAGACGACAGAGAGAAAGAGAGAGCACAGTCACCCCCCCCCCCCTCCTGCCCATCCTCTTCCCAAGTTAGCAAACTAAATTTTGTAGTAGTTCAAGGTAATTCTTGTGCTTTTGTTGCTCTATTTTGTATCTCTTTCACACAAATTGGTCGCGCACGTCTATGTTCACCCAATCAAATACTTTCTGTGAATGAAATAAGGGTTGTGAGTACGAAAGTCTACTGCTCAGTTACTTGGAGATGAAGTTATGCCAAATTATTTTACGAGTACCTTACAAGAAATTATAAACTTTCTGTCCTTCTGCTGCAACCTACGAGCTGTCATATAATATGTTACGACGTGGAGAACTCTAACATAACTTTTGTAAGTTTAAAGGTCGTGCCTTTTTCCTAAATGTAAAAACATCCCTGTATAACACGCACACAGCACGCGCTCTTCATAAAAACAAAACTTCTATTGCGGCTAGTTGCACTAACGCGGGCGAATTGAAGCGCCAAAATAAGAAATCGACTCCTTGAAGCTCTTCGGGCCGTATCAGACCACCGACTTACTAATTAACAGACCATATAAAAGCGCCAATTAGGAGCATTGAGTAATTTCTATTTGTGCGTTTATTTTGTGTGTTTACAGTTATAGAATGAACTTTTATCAATAAAAAGTTAGTTACTGATGTAAACTTGGAAGCTACTGAGTTATTAGAACTTCAGAAATAAAATAAAAAAAAATACCGGCGTACCTCAGGGCGGTGACTCGCTCGCTTATTTCAGTCGCCTCGCGCAGCTTGCCTTCGCAATTACGACGCTTCCATCCGGGGAATATGCAAATGAGAACCTAATGTCACGTTACGAAACCGCGTCTCCTTGCTTGTCACGCTTTCTTTATTTTGTCGCTTTCATTATCTCTCTATTTGGCAACGCTGTCGAACTTCTCTTCAAAAGTGTGCATTAGACGGTCTGGAATGACAACTTTCATTGTAAGCTACGATTTCAGAACCTCGCCGTGTGCCCTTTTTTTTTCTTTTTTTTTTCGTTGTTCAGGCAAGATGCCTATTTCACTCGGGGTGGTACTCGATTTTGTAAGGCACGGCATAGCAACAGTCGCTGAAAACGAAACGAAACAGAAGTATTCAAAGACGTTCGCTCAGTTTTTCGCCAAGGCTTTCTCCAAAATTTCCCGCATCTTTGCGTTAGCTCTGACCGAGCGTGACAGAGATTTCGGTTCCGTATCACATCAGGCTGCAGGCACCGCAACTCAGACGCCCCCGAGGCTTCTATATACAGCGAAATCGGAAGCGGCCCCTCTCTCTTTCTCTCTCTCCCATTTCTCTGAAGGTGTAAATGAGGGCGGCACACAAATCGGGCGCTTGGAATCTTTCACTCTGTACAAGCACCGCTCATCTTTGAACGCCTCATTCTTACGTGAAAAAAGAAAAGAGAGAGAGAGAAATTAAACTCGCGAATCCGAAGAAGCCGAAAGTCGCCTGATGGATATTTCGCATTCCTTACTCGTGAAAAAAAAACGGAGCCGTCGTTCGCTCCACGGGCCTGGTTTTCATTCATGTGACAACTCCTCGCATTCAGCTTCTTCTTCATTTTTCCTTTGGTCTTTACTCGTTTGTTCAGCGCAGCGCGTATTTCGCGCGATTGTGTACGAGCGCGCGTTCACCAGTGTCTTCGCATTCCTACTTCTACATACGGACGGCGCGCGTCTGCCTTGTGCAGCCGTAGATGGTGGACGATGGATCGCGCGGAACATGGCTTAATCAACTGTGAGCTCTTATAGCGCACCACTTCGCATTGAATCTGGCGACTGCGTCCGTGGCGCTGAGAGCCATATATTGGCCCCTGGAACTGCGCACCACCTAAAGCAGCGCATAACAGATGCCAGATATATAAAAAAAGCCCCTCCCCTCTCGCGAACAAAAATATACATGTGCACTATTCTTTCGTTTGTTCGTTTGTTTGCCAATTTTTAATACAAACCAAAACGTCTTCGCATTAACTGGTGTATTTCGACAAAGCGCACTATTCGTATACAATATCGCGGGGTAGTCCGAATAAATGGTGCTCCCACATCGTTGAAGGAGGTTCTGGCGCGTAATTCGCATTATAAAGGGCCACCAGGTTGGTTTTTCGAGCTTTCCTGCGTATTAAAGTCATACTAGATGCCTCGGACCATGAAGTTTTCGCCATCGCAAATGGGGTGACGAATCGGTCTCACTTTACATGCTACATTGCTCCCCGGCTCTTGAGCCCCAAAGTGGTTCGTCTGTATATACCCGCAAGTGGTTGCTGATGTCTCTACAAATTGAGTCGCACATTATAAAAGATGGGCGACTTAACTCACTAGGCTTCAGGCAGGTGCCGTAATGTAATATGACGAGAACACTGCGCATTATATTACCGAGGCACTTCCTCGAGTAAGCGGCGTTGAAAGAGTACTGCTGCGTGGTTCCACATTCGCTGCGTGCGAACGGCTGGCTTTCTGTTGGCCAGAAAAACGGATGGCCGCAGCAGTGCGCGGATTCCAGATACGCGCTGATGAAGTGGCCACGAAGCTCTGCGCACGAGTGATATGTGCTCTCTGCCGACGTGGCACGTAATCCTCTTTGACGTATGACAGCGAGTGGTGGCGGCCGTGGCGGCACCGTCCGTGGCGGCTGGAGGAACGTGGAGCCCCCAAGGAGACGTCTGCCGTTCTCCTCGTTTCCCGCGTATCTCTTGCGGTTATTTTGCTTCGGTGCATCCGGGACTGCGTATTCGCACTTCGTTTCAGGCATCTGCTCCTGCTGTGGTGGAAGTCGGAGTGGCGTACCTTGGCTGATAGACTGGATTTTGCCCAGAAAAAATACGTATACCGGAAACATGTGTTTTGTTGTGTAAAAGTTACTATACGTACATACAGCCTGTGAAAATTTCTTTTGTACGGAGTGAAGAGTATTCTTAAATGATGGTTTTATCCCTATAAGGGAAAGTTGGGTAAGATTCTTTTGGAGCCTGGATTTTCTGGATTATTATGCACAATGTTTATTAATTATTTTATTTATTTATTTATTTATTAGCCTGATCTTCCTTCCAGTTTACGTGGGAGCATCCTTAAACGTACCTGTGATTGCGTACTTTCTTTAAGAATGTGAGCAAATAGTGTAACGCCAAACGACAACGGCAGACATGTTTTAAAAAAAACAGTATATAATATTGCGCTTCTTAACAGGCTTCACAGAGCATAATATTTACGTTTAGATAGACAATCAACTAGCAATTACGGCATACATTCACGAATAGCCATCATTACAAAACATGTTCACAGAATCACGGCTGCACCAAACGATTTTCCACAACCCCACGTCTTTATATCAAAAGTCATCCAAGAAACTTGCTCAGAACTACATCACTTATGTTAGTTTACCAGTTCCGCTGTTCATGTTTACTTATGCTAGAGTGAGTGTTAACAATCATGGAACGTGGGTTTGCTTGTTTGTTTGTTTTGTTTCGTTTCATTTTTACGCGTAGCACTTCGCTTTCATCGGAAAGCATAGTTAGGCGAGTTTGTTTGGATTCATCTTAAACGTTAAAACAGCGCGAAAAAGAAATGAGGACGTGAAAAGAGCAACAAGCACGGGCTTTTTGATCGTGGCGACAGGTACATTAGGCCGGATACGACAGCATCCGTATACAATCGCGAACAGTCAGAAGACTGGCCTTCGATTGCTGATGAATGGAATGCTCTAGCTCAGGGTTAAGTTCGAGCCGAGCAACATGAAACACACGGCACGGCTTGAACAAACGCACGTAGAAATCACAGAACTTAAGCACAAAACGTGAAGATATATAGCCCCTCCGCAATACATAAGTCCTTGCTGTTCACAAACTTGCAACACCTTTATGCTATTTCATGTGATAGAAGGGCTCCGATGGGCAATGCTACTTCAATTATTTTATTGTGTTAACGTGGGTCCAGTTCTTCAATTGTTATTTCCTTCCACCTCCCTCCTTCTCATCTTTTGCCGCCAGTCACGCTCAAACGGGCTGCCTGTGAAAATAGATTTTTGTGCGGAATTTCACTCCAGATTTCTCGATCTATTTACATCAGTCTTCTTGAATGTGCGTAACTCGGGTACTTTATGAACGTAAGTTACTGGTTTCTGCAAGTCCGCACGTACGTGACTCGTCTGCGCATTTTGTATACTTAATACTGGTGGTTTGAGCATGAACGTATAATAAAGAACTTCTGGGTAAGCTTTTTTTTTTCTGTGGCGTGACTTCATCATTTATTCTATCATCTGGGAAGCAGAACGAGAGTTCACACTGTCTTAACTAAAAAAAAAGAGAAGTCGTCAATCAATCAACTCTAAGCTAACAAAAACTAAGAGCCCGTGTGTCTGTGCCTTCATAAGTAGAAGTCCCATGCATCACATAAACAGCAAAAAACTAAAATTTTCTTGTGCCTTCTATGTTTCATTCAAGATCACGCCATTTGAAATGAATTCAACAGGACTCATCCAACCCGTAATCCAGCTGCAGCATTAGTTCATTCTTTCTGAAATGTTTATGCTTTTTCTTAACCTAATGTTAAGCTATTTTTTTTCTTTTTGATCATCCTCAATAAAGGGATTACTTGTCTTTTGAGAGGGGCTCCCGCGAGAAGCTCTCAATGTGCTTTATAAATCACCACACCGTTCCATTTTTTCATCAATGCCATTAGTTACCATATTGCAATTAGTGACATTGATTAAACAAATTTTAATGATGTGCATAGTTATTGACTATTCTAAGATCGTAGCATTACTGTTAAAAAATCTCAAGCCTAAAGGCGCTACAAAACGCATTTTTCTTCCAGTAAACAGACATGTCAAACGTTTTACAAATGTAACATGAATTCATCAATGCTTGGCTCCCACTTCATTGTTTCAATGCGTATCTTGAAGAGAGTATAAAAAGTAAATAATGAACACTTTCAGCTCAGTACAGATAACTGTGCTAACTGTGATAAGCGCCCGTACACAATGTGCTTTAGGAGGAGACAGTAGATATCAGGCCGCAAGTATCGATTGTAATACATACAATATAGAGCACACTACGCATAGTGGCCTGAGAGCGCCAGACCCCACGTTTGAATGCAAACAGCCACGTAGCTGCCAGGCTTTAGCTTTATTTCTCACAATCGATCGTTCAACCTTCCACGATGGTGCAGTGGTTGTGGTGCATGACGGCTGTCCCGACAGTCACGGGATCGAATCCCGGCCGCTGTGGCTGCATTTCCGATGGAGGCAAAAATGAAAATAATTAGTTTAATGCTTGTTTAGGAAACAAGGTAGCCTCTTCACTTGAATGCGTTACGTGCTCGTTTGTGGTTATGAAATTAGAGCGTTTGTTGGCGTAGAGTTGAATCAACTTGTTTCGCACAGTGTACATTCGGGACAATTGAGAGAGGCCTTCTGGCTGTGGAGAACCTAAAATAGGCTGAAGACGAGGGGGGAGGGCGGTTCTCATTTAAGTAAAAAAGCATGCCTACTTGTTTACCGGTGTCTTCCTAAATGCCGTCTTTCCTCTCTATATGCACAGACTTCGAGCAGGAGCGCCGTGTTGTACAAGAAAATGTGCTACCGGAGCTTCAACGGCACTGTGCCTCACTCGGTGTGGACGTGGAGCTTTTGGACCTGCAGCAGGGTCAGGACCCGCGACTGCGACCTGTCGATGCCACCTTGCGAGAGTTGGAGGACTGCCACGCCCGCTCTCTCGGATGTTTCCTTCTTGTAAGTGTCCCGACGCCGCTTCTACTCGGTCAGGGTATGTCTCAGGGATTGTATATCTGAGCGCACATACCACTGTTTGCAAGCCGCCAATGGTGAACGACGTATGGTGAATGGTAAATGGTGGTGTCCTGGCTAACCCTGATCCCTCACGTGCAACCAGCACCCGCTATCACTGCCTCATGCTGAGTTGCGGTGGCTAATCTTGGCTGAGTACATGATAACATCAACTAGTGCGAGCTATAGTGTCAGCTATTGCTGGCCATAGTGTCGTTCAATCACGACTATGATTGATCAGTTTGGCTAAATATTACTAAATGACTGCTAATGTCCGCTATTGCTAACTGGAGAATGGAAAATGTAGGCCATATCTAAATACATAAGTGTTGACTAGATTTGAAGATTTGTCATACATATGCACGTTATGCATTGCCTATCGCAAACACAAAAACAAAAACAAAAGGAGGTATTGAACTCACGATAACTTGTATTAGATCATACATTGCAGCACAAAAACCTTTTGGACTGTGGTAGACAAGCAAAGAGGTAGAAATGTTTAAATCGCATTCACGTTTTCTTAGCGCAAACTGACACACGGACAAAAATAGGGAACGATACCAGCGCTACTTTGAACTGAAGGCTTTGTTCAGAAAAGAAAAACTTGTGTACCGATGCTATCATTCGCTGTTCATGAGCACCGTCGTAGGTGCTCATCTGCTGTTATGAAAAGGACTTTGTAGTCATTCATACTAAGTGCAATGTTTCCCTCGCATACACTTGGAGAACAAACTGAGTTGGTTTTACACGAATTTTTCAGGAAGTTTCTTTCTGTTAACTAGTTCCGTTACTTTTTTACGTGAAGGTTAAGTGAAAAACTGCCACAGACTATCAATTGTTCGCTTCTGCGTTCCATTACATTACAAATTGAATATTTGAGGAGGAATAGATACCCCATAGCTATGTTCCTTATGCGGTTTTCTCGGTTTCCCATTTAAAGTAAAACAGCAATTCTTTCCACTTTCCAATCAACAATGCGCTATCACGCTGATAGACGCCATTCGTGACTTGAAAGTTGCGAGACCACAGTGATAACTCGAGAAAAGTACGCGAGGTAGGGGACGGTTATAGTTGCGTGGCAGAAATACTCTATGAATACACGTTTTTCTTTTTTTGTGCGGGTGTTGCATTTCACAACAATTCGACACCATTGTAGATAAGTTCTGAGTACGTGAGCTGAAGAGTAGCGTTTTATTTGCAAATGATGAGAATCTAAGTCAAGACGGTCTTTTTTTTTTTTTAAATATTCTCACTTTTTTTCTCTACTGGGGTTTCTTAATGGCCCGTACGAGCGTATGGTGCGCCGCAGCTGCGTTAAACAATATTCAAGAATGAGCGGGGTGATATGGTTTTATCCAGTACTTACGTCGTAGTCTATAATGAAACTAAATTAACAGATTTTACGATTTTTTACGTATTAGTAAACTTATTGTGGTTAGGCGTGTATGTACAGCCTCAGCTATCTGAATACGTATATGTCTATTTAAAAGGACGCACAGCAAAATTTTACGCAATAAATTCTAAATAATTTGGAGCCATAGCCATTTGTTTCAGTATTTGTATTAGACCGTGAATCAGTCCTTAACTTTATGCAGCAACGTGTTACAATGTGAACGCAATGAGGCTGCTTCCTCTTCAAATTTACAAGCTCTAATACCGGACAGATTGTCGTGCTCAGTCATCCCGGTGTTAATAGGGCAACCCTGCAATACTAACTTCGATCAGTCCCGATACGGATCAGACACCTCGATCGCAGTCGATGATAATTGCTGCTATATTGTTCAGCAATATGCGTCTAGTATGTCTAAGCTCAAGCGCACATGGCGTAGTTATTGCCCCCAGAGGATATCCATAATATGTGTGTTATGTTGGGAAAATTGTTTCTTAAATACCTTTTATTCAAAAAAATACTTCCTATGTTGCCATTTTTTGTCATATTAAGCGAAAAATTATTGTTCACTAGGCGCCCGCTGCTTGAAAACTACACTGCATCATGACTACAAATGTCATTTGCAAAATATACGTAATTTTGATCTTTTTCGCAATTTTACAACGTTGCTTGAATAAAAAAAAGCTCATACATGCAATGGTGACGTGCAAGCTTTCAATGTGATGTCGTTTCGGCTCTCACCATTACTTTTTTTAGCACACTCAGCTAGAGGAACGTAGTTTACGAAATCGTCATAGTAGTTGCACCCGATCACAATAAAAAAAAAAAAACTGACCTATCAGCATCACTTCATCCGGAGCAGGAATCATTTGGATAGGGTCACGTCAGCTTCGAAAGTGGCACTGTTACACTGCCAGAGACGCTTGCCCAATGATTTCGTTGTTCCGCGATGCTAAAGTGGCATGCGAGCGTTCTTTCATCGGGGAAAAGCAATCAGCAAAATTCCTGCCTTGGCGCGACATGTCGGTCACAACAGGATCTCCCGTTGCGTCGTCCCGTGATCCGCGTATGAGCCACGGGTTGTATGCAGAAGCGTGATATAACAGGTCAGCTAAAGCATGTGCCTTCTTTGCTTTGTTATATTCTTTTGTTTCCCATTCATTCTGCGCCGTTACGAAACGTCTAGCAAGCACACTGAGTAATTGCGGCAACCTGTTTACGACCTCCCACGTTATACAACACTCTGGCTGCTGAAGTTGTTGTGAGGCTATTCCTCGCAGAAATAAATCCTGAGCAAAAACGCAAAAGGAGGAGTGTGCGCACCGCTTAAAGGTATATTCTTTTGAACATCGTTTTATGGTTTGCCCAATGAAGTGAACTGAACCTACGAGGGCATTTGCCACGACCAAGCTGCATGCATAATTCAACATCACGCTGAATTTGTTGCAATCGTTCTTTTATGTCATTAGGAATGTTTGCAGCGAATGGATCTAATGCCGCTCTGACCACGAAGAGTACGCAAAAGTATTTACGTACGCTTCTGTACGCAGCGATGGGCTGAGCGCTTCTGAAGTTTTCTTCTGCCCTTCAACTGATATCAGGCGGTTGTTTAAAATACCACACCCCTCATTGTCGGTGAAATCGAGCTAGCAGCGATTGATGTCGCCCTTAAGTACGCACAAAAAGGGTTACCAGCATGGAAGGTTGTTAACCTCACCGGCTCTCGTGGTGCCCTTAGCAGACTCACCAGCAAGGAGACCGACAGCCCTAATCTAAGCATCATGATGGAATCAGTCAACAATATTCTGCCACGTGGGGTATGCCTAGTTGCACAGTGGGCACCTTCGCACGTGGGCATTGCAGGCAATGAAAGAGTGGATCGCCTTGCTTCGTCATGCAACCATTATGGCTGTGACTGTCCGGATATTCCATATATGATGGACAACGCTCGTCTGCTTATACGCCGACACCTCCTAAAGCAGCACCCAGACCAGCGTGTGGCGAACGCATCGTTCCCTCCCCCTGTTCGTGGCCGCGGCTTCCCTCGTCGTTCCAGAGCGCTGTTGTACAAACTAAGAGTGGGCTCTGTGCTGGAGCGTGAACGATAACACCGTCAAGGGCGTGTGGACAATCCGTTGTGCGCAGCTTGTGGCTCCTGCGAAACACTTGAGCATATCGTAGTTCACTGCCCCACATTTGCTACGCAGCGGGCTTTGCTGATTAAAGAATATAGATTCCTAGGACTTAAGTGCACGACCCTAGAAGACTACTTCTTTCCGAGAGGTTGTGCTTCCCGATGCAACCGAGTCCACCGAGCTCTCCTTACATTTATGAACCAAACGGACCTGACCACCCGTTTATAGATGGTTTTTATTATTCTTATTTATTTTTTACCTATAGTCGTCTAAGTCTTCGTCATTTTTGCTTTAATTCCTTCTCCTCTTTCCTCTTTCTTCCCTCTTGTCTTTATCTTTGTTTTCTCTGCTTCTTCTCTCCTCCAGAAAGAGTGAGCAGGCGCTGTGCCCATCCAGGCGGCTGTTGCCAGCTTGCTCTCTCCCTCTTTCCTATGTGTCCGTGTGTATCTGTGTATGCAAATCAAATAAATAAATATTGCGATAAAATTTACATCTCGGTTCCAAAATCGCCCTTTTCCCTGCTGCCCTTCTTCATCATTGTTGCTACGAGTTTGAAGGCAGAGAGAGCTAAGGCTTTTTTTCTTTGATTTCATGTTTCTTTTTTTTTTGCAAAATACAACAGCAAGCTCCACTTGTAAAGTTGGCCGCTTTGCAGCAATAGCCTTAGAACCGTGATGCACGCTTTACAGGCGCCGGCAGGCAGCTTTTTCGTAATGTCGCACGTGGTCAAATACTCCTTTACAACAGCCCTTCTTTTTCGCACTTCATCAAAGGCTCGGTGGGGCTTCGCCTACATTATCATTAAAATATGCCAGTCAAGCATGGTGCAAAAGAAAAAAAGCAAGATATTGTAGCGAAAGTAATATCTGCGTTTGTTAGACCTAATAACACTAATAAACACTTATTCAGCAGAAAGAAATAAAATAATGGTTTGTCATGACTCAACACAAATGAGAATGTGTCTGGGGTTAGCTCAGAAATAAGGACATGTCGGGGTTGAGCTCACATAAAAGAAAAAGATGACAACGAAGGAAAATCAAAGGTGCATCCGTATAAACCCTTCCTGGTAAAAGTGTCGATGGCAACCATGAATATGCACGCCTCATTAGCCTATTGAAACCAGTGTTTACCGTAAGCGACATAATACTTGGTTTCGGATGTTTTACGTGCCAGAACTATGATATGACTATGAGGCGCGCTGTAGTGAAAAGCTTCGACACTTTCAAACACCTGGGAATCAATAACGTGCATTTCGCGGAAATAGCATTTCGCGCAAAAATAGTATATAGAGAAAAACAGTCTCATTTAATAATTTGTCACATTACACCATGAAAACTCGTACATTCTATTTTCTGGTACAAATGAAGTGGGGATAAGCTGGAGGAACAATGTGACAGCTTTGTACGTATATATAAATTAGAGGTGTGCGAATACTGAAATTTGTAACCGAATCGAATAGTGATATGACACTGAATCAAATATGAAAAGTAATCGAATACTGTTAAAAAGTTTTTGAGTAGTACGGAAACTAATTTCAGAACATTCTTAGAGCACGACAACATTTTATTTTTTTTAAATATTAATTACAGTTTGTTGTAACGACCAATAAGGAAACTTTTAATTCACCTAAAACACCACAATTACGAGAACTAAAGGAAGCTTGTATGTAACCTTCGTAATAGCTTGTAACTGTAGGCTCAAATAGAGCATTAACAAGCATTATCAATTGCAGCTTTTCTGACAAGATCTTATATAAAATTCGTACGCAAAACTAAACGAGTTTCCAACTAAACACCGCGGTTTCAGCTTAACATGTAATAGAGGACCAAAGAAAAAATGTAACAATCGGCATCTAAATCTACATCTGCAAGAATAATTTACGCAAACGCAACACTAGTGTCTGTTATTCCTGAAGCTGCAAGCAGTTATTACAAAACGAATACAGGATCTGACTAATGCGACACAACTTCAGAATCGTAAATAGCGAGCAAGAGTGCAGTTCTCAGAAGAGACACGTTCATCCGTCAATCAACATAGTATAGGTAGTCTAGTGAAAATGCGGGCTGCGTGGAGATCACTTTAGAGATTGAATTAAGAGGAATGGCTTGTAGCTGTTCCAAAGTTTTGTTGTTTTGGGGATCTCCAGGTGGGGCCCACTAGTAGAAAAGCATTATAAAATATTCCGTATCTTGAATATGTACAATTCTATTTGCTATTCACACACACACACACACACACACACACACACACACACACACACATATATATATATATATATATATATATATATATATATATATATATATACGATTTACATGATTTACAAGTTACATTTGCATAAATTTGATGTTACATGTTCAATTTGGCGACGTGTTGACAGAAGGGTAATGACAAGCCTGGAGAGCTTAGCAGAAGATGAAAGATATACATCATATACTAGTACAAAACATGTGCGTTTAGCCTGTAGTGCGTACTCAATCTTGTGAATACCACTGTTCAAAAAAGAGTTCGGCACTACGGATATGTATGCAAGATTTGGGTGAATTTATGTTTGGTGGATTCCACTTATGATTTATGATTTCGCCTTGTCTCAGTTATCATCGCTTATTAGAAGGTGGATTTTATTAGTTGCTCTTTTGATTGTCTTAAAAGTCGTTGTGTTAAGTCAACGTTAACAAACCTATTTCTAAAAGTAAGCGCAAGTGAAATTCAACGCAGCCCGCATTTAAACTCGATGGTTTTGATATATTATTCCTGGGTCTTCAACTGATCTATTGTTGGCGCTCTTTGTGATTCCACGCAATCTCATCGTCCCATCTAGTGCCACTGCTCAAGTCAGTGCCATTGCAACCAGAGAATAGAAGTAAGTGGTAAGTTCGCGGTCATTGTTCAATAATTTTAGCTCGCAAAAAAATGTGCTCAAAGCACGAGAACATCTTGCAGCTGTCTGCATAAATTCATTGTTTCGTCATTCATTTAGGAACGCCAGTGCAAGTATACATGCGAGAGAATTTCAGTTGGTGACAAAAAAGGAAAAAGAAGAGTGCACATAAAAAATCGCTATTATTGTCACACAACCACCGTACTTAGCAGTTTCCTTTCGCCGCATTACAAGACCAGCTTCAAAAAAAGAAAGAAAGAAATAGACTGAATAGGCTTGAATGAGCGTGGTCGTAGAACGAATGCCTAGGTCAAACTGGCCTTTGTATAGGCAGCTTTAAGGCACTGGGGCAGAATGCTTGAGGGAGATGTATTCATAGGATCTTTCACTGGGTTTTCACTTTTTTTTTTGCCTGACATTGATTCGTTGTACGCTAAGGACGTTGTGATGTGCTCAGCCATCTAGTAGGTCTGTCTCAGAAAATTTTATCAAGTGAATATTAGGAATCGTGCCTCGAATTAGATTCAAAAATCGATCGTGGCTTTCACTTTAATAGAGGGTGCCGGCAAAGAATGTCTGTTTGACTGTGGTTTGCAGCAATACTCATTGGGGAGGTCACCACGTGTCATTTTGTTTATGTGTGTGGGAAATTCGCCAATTAGAAACAGTGGCATCACTCTCACGGGCTTCTCTGGTTCGTCGCTGTGTATTACGGGGTGTCGTGAAGGCATCGAGTTTGTTTTTCATAGTTGCTTTGGTATTATCATGAAGTAGGGGAAATTCTGCGTGTATGACATATGTAGTTATGTCGTAAACGATAGCAGCCACCCACCAGTGAGCCCAAAGGGAGAACGATACAAGTTTTGATGGCTAGCACATGCAAGCCGTGTGTGGTGCATCACTGTCATAACTGAATGCACCCAGAATAAATTTGGCAATTTGCATACGATTAACCCTACCGGCCTGAAAATTCGCAAATAATGAGAAAAGACAAGACAGATAGGAAAGAAGAGTATCTATGCGGGCGTGTGTCGTCATGCACAAATTCGTCCTTTAGTCATCCAAGACCACCACCACCACCACCACCACCACCAATAATAATAATAATATTAATAATAATAATAATAATAATAATAATAATTTCAAAGACGCTTGTCTCAACTGAGCCAGCATTGAAAAATATGCGCGCTTCTTCTTAGGCACGAATTGACACTGAATATACTATGGTATTGAAGAAAAATAAGAAACGCAGAAGTAGACCAGTCCCGGCGGAGGAAGAGCCCACCTGAATAACCCCTTCTCCCAGGGGTCAAATTAAACTATCTAAGCGAGCCGGCGTTTTATTCAGGGATTACATGGAAGATAACGACGACAGTACCCCTGCCGAGATGGCGTGCGCGCTGCTTTGTCAATTAAAAGACCCGCCCACCCTTCATTTCTTAGAGGGAAATTGCATAATTTTGCAAGGAAATGTATACCCGTACAATTTATACTGATATAAACTACCGGTTGTCGTATAAAGTGTTCTTCATGGGTGATGCCTGATGCACAAACGTTGGATGTTAGACGAGCTTGAGCACGCTGCTCAAGAAAGCCTCGGCAAGACAAAATGAAAGAGTGAGAGAGAGAGAGATGTTGTCATAAGGATGTGCCTCGCATCGCCGAAGATGTGGGGCGTCTGAAGGAAGTGAACAGAGGTCCTAGAAAATGGGGGGAGGGGGAAACACTTGCAGAAATGGCCCAGCTTCTTGATAAATGGAGCTCATATTTCAAAAAAGTGGGTGCTCGTTTTGCCACGACGTCCGACGGCACTGAGTGTGCGTACAGTGACTCAGCGAAATCTCTGCTCACTCCATTACCACACGCGAGCCGCCGACTGCCACCACCCGTCCACGGCCTCCACATACTACTCATATTCCCCCAGTGGCAGGAGCGACAGGAATGGCAGGAGCGGCGGCGATGTCCGACCGTCGTTAGTTTTCATTATAGTGCGCGAGCTGGCCAGCGGCCGGCTGGCTGTCGTCCGAACGACTATGGCCGGTTGGGGACTTCGGCAGCGAGATGGCTTTTCCGTGCCTACTCGTCTATATTGGGCCACCACTCGCAGCCGCTATAGCGCCGACGTTCTACAGCCATTTCTGCAGTAGATAGTGTGGCCATGTAGCCTCGGCTTTTTGCTTTATTTCAGAGATCTCCTAATTTAAAATTTTGACCAGCTTTGTTATTGCTAGACCCTTTCGCGGAACGATTTGCTACTGCCCCGCTGCTACAGCAACACAACAATGTTCCGACAACAATTTCTAGACATCAAACTACATACCAACGAAGTAGCCTCGTGGAGTTTGTCGACATGAAAGGCGAGTATACAAGTGAAAGACCGGAAGGTTAAACAAAACCGAGGCATTTTAACCATATTTATACCCTCCAATGTGCAAGGTTCGGGAAGAGCAGCAAACGGTTTAAATGAGAATCCCCACCATTTTTGTCGCTGCCGTAGATGCCTTCAAGCTCTGTGACTTAAAAAATTCTCTTAAGCAATCGCCGTTCCACTATTGTGACCTTTTGAAGGGGTGATCGACAGAGCCATAGTGAAAAAGCGTTCGACTTCAGCACTGAATCTTTCCCTCACTTTTGATCAACGTGGAACGTCCTCCTAGTGATCTAGCACGGGGCCGCGGCCCCAGCTTGTGAGCGATGGTGCACGTCGAATAACTCTAGGTTCTCGGAGTCAACCCATAATCGTCCATAGTGCAATACAAAACGTATTTCTTTCTGGGCCATTGAACATTGCTAGCGGTCGTAACATTTCTTCTGACTTTGCTTCCTAACCTACCTTGTGGTACTGTCTTTTGCTGCTGTCCTCTGCGCACGGTACATACCCATTGCAGGGTACTGGCGGAGTAGTGGCTGCTTGGAAAAAAAAATATGAACCATCTCCCAGAAGAGAGCCCTGACGGGGTGTGATGCAGCAGCAGTGCACACGGTGTGGACCTGGTTTAAACTGGCGTCGACATGGGTGCTGAAAAAAGGGTTGAGCTTGAGATGTTCCAGCGGGCGAGGCGGGTAATGGTAACGGTGTGGAACGCTCATCGTCGGAATCTTGCCCGACGTCAGCGACTCCATGAAAGTGGCTCAGACAGCGATGTCGGACAGGTCCGCGCCGAACACTAGTGGAATCAATTTGGTCACCGCCTCCAGCTACTTGTGGTTGCGGATGGAACCGACGTTGTACAAGTGGTTGTCGAACCAGACAAGGTCGCACGCGTGGCAAATGTGACCGAAGCTACGTTGAAGGAACTCTCGTCAAAAGCGGGTGTCGGTACTGGTATTGCTGGCGGCGTCGCAGACGGCTCTCGCCATGCATGGACGTGATCGGCGTTTGGGGTGGCAGGACGCCTCCGGATCGGCCGGCGGAGCCCGGGGATTGTGGGCAGATGCTTTGGTGGAGGGCGCGTGGCGCTTCCGAGACGTTGCCGACGACGGCGGCGTCGAGGATTTGCTGGTGTTGGCCTTCGGCTGTTGGCGCTTCCGCTCGGCTTCCTTGGCTCAAGTCTCGTGGGTGTTTCCGACGCGCTGGAGACGCTTGCGCTCGGTTAGCTCGGCCCGCGTCTCGTCGATGTTACCCAGGTGCTGTCTCCATTCTCTAATGCAATCGGCGTATTTGACTCGCACCTCGTCGGTGTATTTTAAGAAAATTATAACTGCGCTAAAAAACGAGACACAAGAACGAAAAGGTGGGGACGATCACAGACTAACAACTGGTTTATTGGGAAGGTACACCACCCATTTTGAAAGGTGCGCAAAGACAAACAAGACCACGTGACGAGTTTCAAGACTTCTATCAACTAAAATAAATCTCGCTCTTTGCTGGAAAGATACACGGATGAGTCGCTAACGCACTTACCAGGCCCGTGTCTAGCTATCCAAGATCTCTCTTGCTCTCCGGCTCTTGGCTCGCCCTAACACCTTGGTACTGCTGAAGATAGGCTTCCATCCCTGCACCCATGCGCCACAATGAACTGCTAGATGTTCCCTACTTCTGTCTCCTATATCCCCGCCACGGCGGTCTAGTGGCTAAGGTACTCGGCTGCTGACCCGCAGGTCGCGGGTTTGAATCCCGGCTGCGGCGGCTGCATTTCCTATGGAGGCGGAAATATTGTAGGCCCATGTCTTGAGATTTGGGTGCACGTTAATGGTGCATTCAGACGACGGACCGAATCCCGATGTGGCGGGACGGACGGCGCATCACGTGACCTCACGTCAGCGATTCCCCTCGTCCGCGACTCGTCCGCGCGGCTCGCGGACGGATGAACCCAACCTGTTTCTCACATCGGGATTCTGGCGGGGGAGAGCCGGTACTTCAGCGGAATAGCTTGGGGTCGGTGGCAACCAGTACACTTTTCGTCTGCTCGCGGCATGTCCTCCATGGCTCGCGGACAGCTGCATGACTGGTCGGCATCATCTACGCTTGAGCATTGTTTACTTAGTTTCCGGAGACTTTGTTCTCAGGTAATTAAATATATAGAAATCACTTTTGGTGGTTCGGGAAATGTCGCCGCCGCCGTCGCTTAACACGCGAGATTCTTAGCCGTCATGGTGGTGAAATATTCCAACTTCTGCAACCGGCGACGTGCCACTTCTAAAAAAAAAGGCGGGAGACACGTTTAGAAGTTCTACAAGTGGGGAATAATGTAGTTGAAAGAATATCCTGCTAGCAACTCCCTTTTTTCCTGAAAGAATAACACTACTCGTTCATTTGTCGCAACACGACAGACATCGCAGCCAAGCTTCGCTTCTTGCGGGCATCTATGTTGAATACTCTCAAACCGGTCTGCTGCCAGCGGGCGCAGGTGAGCGCCGAATCTGCTGTCGAGGGTAATCCGGCTGTTTTCATCTAGGACACCGTCCGTCGTGTGGATGCGCCTGCAGGCGGACCATCCGCGGATTAGCTGTCCGCGTCCACGACAAATCCGGATTCGGTCCGTCGTCTGAATGCACCATAAAGAACCTCAGGTGGTCGAAATTTCCGGAGCCCTCCACTACGCCGTCTCTCATATACATATGGTGCTTTTAAGACGTTAAACTCCACATATCAATCAAATCCCGTCTCCTATGGAATTAACAATCTACATCGAACTTATATTATTACACCTTCGAGTATTCCCCACACAAATCATTCCACAGGTCATGGGCAACTTGTAGACCATTTCCGTTATACAGGATATATACGCATATCTGTGCTTGAGATCGCATCTTCCATAGTTTACTTTGTTCGTGTTGGACATGCCGCACAAACGAGATAACTTGCAAGGCGCTGAAAAAACCGGATTGACCCCGTATCTTCGCGCCAGTTTTTTAATGCCATGCAATACCTTGTGTAGGTACGGCATCACTTCGACCTTCTGCCTCTCTCTCTTTTCTGATTCTTTTCCCTCATTTGCCCTTGCGTTATCGTCAACGGTCGTGGTACAATGGCATACGACTCTCAGAAATGATACTGCTACAGCCTGAAGCAGCGTATGCGGGAAACCTGCATTTCTGAGACAACTCACTTGGAAACAAAAACTACCTTCGACTTTGTGGTGACAAGACTTGGTCAAAGATGACCTTAAGCATGGCATTGCTATGCCCCTCTTCACAAAGTTTGAGTGACGTGAATCAAAACGCAATAAGGCCCTGTTCGTGCGTGGTGAGTACAACCAGCACACGTGTTTCTTCTCATTGAAAACCAACTTTAAATCTAAAAACTACAGAGAAGCATTGTCAGGCATTTCAAAAGTAAAATTCAACTTAGTCACTCTGACATCAAGACACTGAAGAATACACTTCGATATCTCTTCAAGTTCATTGTCAGAGTCAGTTTTTACAAGTATTAAAAAGATATCTAGGTATCCACAGACACGAACTACGTAATTGTCAGTAAGCAAAAGAGACAACGAACAATGCACATCTGCCCATGAGATCTCAGCTAGCAGTGGCACCACACAAAAACTTGTGCATATGCCTCGTTTTTGCACGTAAAAGTTCTCGTGGAAACTCACAATCGTAGAGCCACAATCAACGATTGTGACTCTACGATTGTGATCAATAATAATATTGACAGCATGCATGCGAGTTAAGCAAGCTTACACAATAATTAATGAAGCATGAGCTCGCGTAAACTGATAGGAGAAGTTACGAGCTATTGAATAAATAGGTCCCATGAGGAACCGGCTATCTGAATTATCAGAAATACCCTTCAAGACCGTAGTAATGTAAAAAAAACAAGAGCAAAATGTTGACCGTTTCACCCCAATCTCACAGCGCATAGAGATAGGAACGTTTCATTCCTTCGCTTGAACTCCTCGTATGAGAGTTCCGACTCTACGTTGATGAGACACGTTCAATGCCCTGGCAGCTGTCAGACGCCTCCCAACAATGGCGTGATGAGCTCCGACAGTGGCGTTGCAGACATCACCCATCTATGGTGCTGCGAAATATGATACCAAAGGGAAACCATCTGTGCTTGTTAGCTTCCAGTGAAATGGTAGGTAATTTCAGCTTGGCGTATTCTGCTCATACAGATATTTACTGCTTTTACACACGTCAACCTAGCGAAGGGGACGTGTATGGGACTACGGCGTGCTCTTGCTTATCAGCGTGAGGCGTGAACTCTGCTCCGGCACCAAGGTGATTGATTGTGCAGCGCTGACGGTCCATCTACTTCGCTTCGTCTTTTTTGCAGCCAAACGTATACTCCGCTTCACTGCGGAACTGTCATGACCCACGTTGAGTCAGCTGCGTATACGGTGTCAGCGTGACAGCAACATATAACGGCCAGTGGCCTCGACTGCGCTAATACATCTCGAGACTCTGTGCGATTGCCTTCACAGTCAAACTCGACAAGCCTATTGATAACAAAAATGCTCCTGTTTCACCATTTGTTTTAGTCGTTCAGGGGCAGGCAAGTCCATTTCGTAGTTAGGCAGACTGAGAAAAGGTTGTGTTCCCGTACTCGTACGTATAGTAAGGTGGACCTCATGTAAAGAGTCGAATACACGTAGTGTACCTCATGTTGAGAGGTCTGTTTTTGGTTGTTGTACCTCAAAATGAGGTTCTGAAAGCCATCCTTAGCTCAGCATGCTGTTCGTCAGGTTGCTATGTTTGGCTGGCTAGTTTCTGGAATAGTTTTTTACTTGGCAACTCCCAAGACGAGATACTGTAACAACGCTATCACTCATTTTGATGTATAACGATGCTTGGTTCAGAGCACATGAATCACCCGTGCCCATGGTCCTAAGGAGAGCGTTGTAACACTTGCACTGAACTTCGCGTTCGACAGAACTTCGTTTATTTCTCGTGTATCTTGGATGTGGGTAAGCTGATATCGTCGTCAAAATAGCAAGTGACATAAAGGCTTTGTCAAGCCAAAGTTAGCTGAGCAATAAAAAGATATTGTTTGCCATCGTGCTGGAGCACCTAACGGTGCATAGAGGGAGGGGGCATTGCCGAAACGCTACGTCACCCATGCTCTCGCAAGCTCCGGTTAAAGCTGCGTTCCTTGACCGTGCGTGCCATTGCTAGCGTTCTAAGTTCAGTGGGGCAATTTCTTTTTTAAAAAGTTGATTTATGAAAACTGCATTGAATTCGAAAGAAAAAAGCGTTGGCGTTGTGTTTCGAATGTTACAGGAGCTGGATCAGCGCATCTAAGCTAACAAACCTGGGCGTTCTGCTTTTCGACATTGCCCTTTGTCGTCTTCACTTTCATCACGCCAGGCATAGTAATGGAAATTTTGGCCCAAGTAACATAATGGAATAAATCAGAGTGCATATTACTGCTTTCGGAAGACGTTCCGTGTGGTCCGTATTTCCTTCCCTAACGCAACCAGTGCGCTTAGCCGTCGCGTGCCTGCCGGCATGGTGGTCGCTACTGCATGCTTTCACTTTCTTGCCGCGAGGGACGTCGGTGGTGTGCGGTGATGGCACCGCAGCATGTCGTCATTTGCTATCCCGGGTGTTTAATTCGACATTACTGCTGTTTGCGATCATTGCGGCAGCGATGAAATGATAAAGCACGTTCGCTGTCACTGCCCTCGTTACAGCGTGCAAAGACGGCACGTAGCTGCTGCGTATGCTCGCCTTGACGAGAGATCCTTGTCAGAACAGTCAGTGCTTGAAAGGCGACATAATCTGTCTTCGTACAAAAAAATTTGTGAAGGCCTTATTGAACTGTTTGCGTGGTAGTGGCCTATTGAATAGGCTAGAGCACCCCAGCTCACTTTTTTTTTCTTTTTCGGGCGTCTATTTCGCTCTTCGCTTTCTTTCCCATCTTTATTCACCATTCTCCCTTCCCTTAGTGCAGGGTAGCAAACCAGATGCTCCACTTTCTGGTTAACCTCCCGGCCTTTCCGTTATTTTATTCTCTCTCTCAACTGCTTTCGCAATCACAACTCATGAACGGGCTTCAAAGTGGAGCCCGTTCATGAGTTACCCATGCGTCCCACGGTGCAAAGATGAGCGTCGTAACCACTTTGCTCTGCACGCACACTAGCAAAGCATGCATTTATGGAAAGCACGTAACTGAATTACTCTGTGGTTTTGCGGGAAACTTGCTATGATCGAAAGAAAGAGAAAATTAGTGATATAGAGAAACCAATAAAGAAATAGACAAAGTGAAAAAGACCGAAATACAGTGAAAAGGAGACAAATTGAAAGGGGAGAGGCCGAAAGATATATTGAAAGAAAGAGGTAAAGAAAGAGTAAGAAGCAGAGAGAAGAATGAAGGCATATAAAGACAGCCAAAGAAAGAAAGAGAGGGATTGAGGGGGAAAAAGAAGTAGCCTTTCATGACGCCGTGGCAGTTTAACCCGGGTTATCACGACCCCAAGACGAGTACTAAAAAATGTCACACACTAAGAGCTCAGTGCTAAAGATTAGGTGTGACATATCTAAAGAATCCCTTCTTCTTAATGTTCATAACTTTGGAATGGTTTGCCAAGCTCCTGCAGCTCTGCTGGTCATTGTTGTCTGAAATGGCAGAGTGATACCAAACTTTTTCTACGTCAGCTCACGTCATGTCACCCTCAACCGCGTTTGACTTATATTTCTAATAGTGCTAAACCTGCGAAAAATAGTGGGGGAGGCTGCTAAACTACACGAGAGGACTTACGCAAATGGTTCGCATGGGTACAGTATACCAGCACTTTTTTTTCGTGCATGTCTGTCAACCTTCATAGGGCGCGAAAGTAGCACCGTGACAACAAAGAAGTGAACTTGTTAGTGCAAGTGCAGCAAGCCTTTTTTTTCTGAAGCTCGCTGATTGACTATCCGTAAACAACATCGGCTCTAATGGAATCTTCTTCTGTCCTTTCATTTTCTGTCAGCTGTCCTCACTTTTATTCCCGTTATCTCGTACGGCAGGATTAAGTCTGGGAGTGTTCTCGAGTATGGTAGGAAAATAGATCTTTTAGCAAAAAAAAAAAAAGAAACATGACTACAAAGAAAGCGCGTGAACCCCAATAGTGGATGCGGTGTGTCGATTTTCGTAAACCCCTTTTCTCCACTGCTTCGTGAATACTACAGCGCGTAATCCGCAGTTCATCCCAGTGTTCCTCTTCTATCGCAAACTACTTCCTCTTTGTTACGAACCAAACAAGCCCATTTCCCTGTGACAATGAATGTAACAGCTTTAAGGCTGTCCAGGACGGGTTCTCTCACGGGAAACTTTCTTTCACTCCTGTTCTTCTTCTCTATCCTCCTCTCTCTCACACTCTTTTTGTTTCTGAAGACCGCCCGAGGTATCGCGACAGATTAGCCGTATTCGCCCGGTAATTTGCATTTAAAGTTGCTCGGCAAACTAACCCGCGAGCGACAGCGTCCATTTGCAGGCATCAACGTGTGTAGCCGGCTGCGCATGCGCCCATGAATATATAAAAGGCTGTTTCCCGTCGCGGTAACGCTTTTCAGATAGATCGAACTGAAAGGAGAGCTTACCACGCTCGGGCAGTAGGTTTCGAATCTGCTCAGCGCTGGAAGGAGGATTTTGCGTGTTCCGCAAGAGAGAAACAATAAATAAATAAATAAAGTTTCGGTAATTACAGCCGCGAGCACATCCACTTTGCATCCGGGATGTGATGTACAGAATGACGTCACTGAGCTGTCATTATAAATTATTAAAATAGCGACTAACTTAGGAAGAGAGAATTTTACATCAGCTTTGTTACGCGACTGTGCAGAGGTTTTGTATTTCCTCCTAAAATGTTTGTTTTTGTTCTTCTATTTACGTTTTTTCTTTGCTGACACCCTCAAGCCAAAGCATAGGCACGCTTCTCAATGCGTGCGAGCTATCGTCTGGGCATGTGGAAGCGTTACTTCGCGTGCGTCGCAAACGCGTAGGCGCTATAGATGGCGCACGCCTCAGCAAGCGGGCGTGAGGTCTGGGCTTTACTTTTCCCAGTTCTCTCACTCTTTGTTCTCTCTGTTGCAGTTGTACTTCCAACACCACTTCCTCACTGTGTTCATACAGTCCTATACAGCCATTCGTACAGCCGCCTAAATCTTCAGCTATCATGCGGGAGCGCCGACTTTTTTGTGCGTCAGTGCCGTACGATCGACGGAGCCAACAGGGCGAGAATAAGCGCATGCCCGCGAAGCGCGCTCAGCTGGGCCCATCGTCTGCTTAGCTGCTCCTTCGTGAGAACATCGGCCTGCATGAACTCACTTTAGACGATCCCCATTTGTCAGCGTATCTCATGCGAGGAGGTGCGTCACATATCTGCGGATTTCATTTTCTCGGTTGCTTACTGGTCTTCGGAATATAAGATTCGAGCAATACGCGCAGCCTGTTCGTCCGAAGTGAGTTATTAAGTGAGTCTCGTAAATATGTGATACTGCCGTCATTAGGAAGTTCAATGGAATGTTTTGAAAGTAGTTCGGCGAGCCTGGCTCGTCGCGCACAAGTGTGTGAGCTGCCCCAAATTTCACTGTGGGCATTGAATTCTCCACATATTATGTGTAGAAAAGGTGTTCTTGGTATCAAATTTTCAAGTCTTAAAGCGTCGAAAGGATTCTCTGGCTCCAGGTATACTCCATTGAGTGTGTATTGGCCCGGGATTGGCCCGCCTTTCATCAAGCAACAATGTTACGGGATGGCATTGTCCTATGTGAGGAGGACGTCTCAAATTTCGGTGAACTGCGACCTCATGATGGCAGTAGAAAATAGCCAAGCTTTGCCAACCCCTTCATGCCAGCTTAGCGCAGCTGCAGGTTCTCTACTGCACGCCACATTTTCAATGTGGCTGTCCGTGGAAGCATTCCAAGCTTTCACTCCTAAAAGAAAATCGCCAAAGAAACGGTTTAAGCACGCACCAAATACTCACCGACACTAGCAAGCAGACGAACGATCAGCAAAGACGAGATTGAAACACGTGAACAGTCACCTCCTTTTATCCCGCGTGAGCAACAAACTGCACCGAAAAACGTAATGATGCCTAAACTTGAGTACCATTAAGAAAACTCGCTGATTTTGTACTGCTGCTCTGCTCTCCGCACCAAAAGCCATGTGTTCGCAAAATGGTGGAGTCGCAGTCGATCACAGGAAGTTAGAAACGTGTTCACTGCCTTACCATTCAGTTAGTCGGGGAAATACCCATGGGTCCATATAATTGCTTTCCTGTTTTCTTTTTCGCTGTTGACCCTGCCGTGGTGATCTAGTCACTAAGATACTTGTCTACTGACCCGCAAGTCGCGGGATCAAATCCCGGCTATGGCGGATGCATTTCCGACGGAGGAGGAAATGCTGCAGATGCATGTGCTCAGATTTGGGTGCACGTTAAAGAACCCCAAGTGGTCGAAATTTCCGGAGCCTTCTACTACGGCGTCTCTCACAATTACATCGGTGTTTTGGGAAGTTAAACCCCGCATATCAGTCATCAGTCATTCTTTTTCGCTGATGCTTTCTCACTGGCACGTTCCAAGAGAAGTGTACAAAGCAGTGTTATTATCACCTCCACAAGGAGTGACTGCTCTGCGCGAGCTTTGAGAACCAAGCATGGCTAAATGTAATTATATATCAGGCATGTTTCGCACTTGTCTATGCGTATATTTGAACTGTTGCAGCATTGACGAAATCAATCTTACTTCAATACAATCGATCTTACTAACTAATCTACATGCACACTTGTATACCTTTTCTCTAGTGAGCCATATCTATTATTAATTTGTTCTAAAAGTGTATTGAGGCATGTGCGTCTGAGGACTTTTCGTTAGAAGAAAGCTCTAGCGCTTGCCGTAAACCTATACATACCAAAGCTGTAGACAGCGCGTTGTGTAGAGTGAATGAAAATCCAGTTGTACACACCAACATTCGTTGCAAAGCAATTACCGAACTACTTTTACAGAGCTTCGCTTCAAGTAAATTCCTGAAAACGCGTTCCATCTGCGTGATTTCTCTGCAACTTCTCAATGCTAAATTTAAACAGCAAGGGACTCCTCCAACTTTGTTCTATCTATGTTCACCCCGAAAGCGCTCTCTTGTGGCAGAGTTTGTCCTAAAAAAAAGTGCTCAATTTTATTTTTTGCGTTCTTGTTCCACTTTGATTTCATACCAAGCGAGACAAACGTCTTTTTAGGTGGTAGTGTACTTTCTACTTTTTTTTTATTGTCATATAGATCGAAGCTTCTCGGAGTAGCTGAACAAAAACGTTTTTTTCTTAATGTATTCAAGTTGTCTTCTCGGAGAAAGGGAAGCCCTGACGATATACTGCCATCTTTGGAACTCCTTCTTCGTTCAACAACAGCGAAGAGCTGAGGACTACGGAATAATTTATGATGCAAATTTCGTACTTAGCGAATTTCGAGCACGAGAAAAAAAAGGGGGGACTCGTCAGTGATTGAACAGCAAGAAGTCTTGTGGGGCATAGCCACCGTTCGAACCGACACCAGCGTTCGTCGCCTGTGCGTCCTCATAAAAAGAGCGCTTACGTCACAATCGGATAAATCACGACCTTCTTTGTCCGATTGGGTTCGCCTTAGAAGGCAAGTGGCCGCAACACAGAGCACGATGAAAAAGTACAACGTCATCAAAGAAAGTTTACCCTGAGAAAAATGTATTTTGTGGGAACGTCGATCGTCACGCTCCTAATACGTTGGCAATAGTATAGCACATTCAGAAGGGGATACAGCGATGACTAGGATACCCTCCTTTTTTTACGCTTTTATTTTCGGTTTTATGAGGTGCTGACGAAATGTCGCTGCTGTATTGTACAAAGGGCCACCGTGACCGGCACGCGCCATATTCACATGCGCGCATCGCAAGTGCGTAGTCGTGGTGCAGGCGCTTGCAGTGCTGTACATTGTTTCATGTCACATGTCATTGTTCTGTTTGTTTATTCACTGTAAGCCGATTATTATATACTGTGTCAAAGCTAACCCTTAGCTGCCAGTGTTTATTGGGGACCTATAAAGTATGCCTCAATTTTTCTCGACGCTTCATGACGTACACACACACACACACACACACACACACACACACACACACACACACACACACACACACTCGCACACACACACACACACACACACACACACACACACACACATGCGCACGCACAGACGCACGATGGCGGGGTGCGCGCCGCATTATGTGACGGCGCCAAGCAACCTGGGAGCCCCCTGTATCCACTGCTTGTGACGCCAGCCTCCCATGCGCGTTGTATGTTTGTGCACACAATGAACCTGTCAAGATGTGAAACACGCTTTCTCACTTCCTCTGATTGATTTATTGCATTCTACTGGTCTCGAAGCGTGTGAAAGACGCCGTCGAGGGAACCTACGAAATAGTTTCATCCGCTGGATATTCTTTCAGATCCACACGTTGCATCTATCTATCTATCTATCTATCTATCTATCTATCTATCTATCTATCTATCTATCTATCTATCTATCTATCTATCTATCTATTTATCTATCTATCTATCTATCTATCTATCTATCTATCTATCTATCTATCTATCTATCTATCTATATATCTATCTGTATGTATGTATGTATGTATGTATGTATGTATGTATGTATGTATGTATGTATGTATGTATGTATGTATGTATGTATGTATGTATGTATGTATGTATGTATGTATGTATGTATCTGTGTATGTATCCGCCTACGTCTCTGAGCGCCCTCGGCCATCTCGTCAACTTCATAAATTATCATCGATATGGCATATGACAAGAGTGTATCAAGAAAATGAAAGGCAGGATATTACTAGAATGCCATGTCGTGCATTTCATGACCCACGTGAGCCGGTATATCCATGACAAGGTCTTGGGTGACATTTGTCTAAAGCCAAGGTGAAATATTGGTTGTGACGCATATCGCAAAACGTGCTTGTCACGTGCGTTGTGACACGAATTACAACGCGACATCATGATGCTATGGTGGACGTTTATTTACCTTGCTATGTATTCATATATAGATCAAATTACTTGCGTGTAGGACGTGCATGAACGACAGGTTTCAGCGTAAATGTTCGTAGCATGCATTTTATCTGTATCATAACGTGAATAATACAAATGACATGATGCAAGCGTTTTGAAGTCGTCAGGATAATTTAATTAGCATTTTATGTAGCAGAACGTACACGTGCATGCATGATAGGAATGCGATAGAGAATGACACGTCATCCACAGAATGACACTACCTGTCTCAATGTCAAATAATGCTGTGCTTGCGGCGCCTCACTAAGTGCACGCTCTGCATAACACTGATCTTCACACTGCGTGGGATATGTGATTCTTATTTAAATTCCACCACCTCAGAATGTCATCACTAGCTATCAAAAATCATACTCGCCATCTCATGCTCAATGGAAAAGTACCATAAGCGTTAAAGACAGAACACTGCCTCGTGCAGCATATTATTTACCATGCCGAGTTGCGCATAACATTTGCCTTCCGCAGTGTGCTGACAGTCGCGTCTGCGTATATCATAATGAGCTCAGAAGAGGGAGCGAAGTATAGCTAAGGGTTATCCAGAAGCGGGCCTCTCGAGCGTGCGAGACAGACACAAAAGGAGATGCAAGGCTATCTGTTTGTGTGCCGTGGATGATATGTGTCGGCTTTCGTCGATGCTGTCGCAAGTGGAAATCAGCCCGAAAGAGAGCCTACACAGAAAAATACTCTTGATCCTTTATAGTAGGAGGTCCTTGCGTCACTCAAAGAAACAGCAAGTAAACTGCATTGCCGTGTTGTGTCTATGTAGTGCACAAAAAGGAGCTGCCCTGACGAGCAACCAAGGACGAGACTATGGCTTTCCAAGTTCACTAAAGTTCGTTTTGTAACCAAAGGAGCTACATCTGCAACTTCAAGCTTTGAGCTGTGTCGTGCAGCTGTGAAATATTGAAGAAGTATTCAGCTTCAGAACTTTTACATTGGCAAAGATTTACGACGCAAACGCTATTTTTCTCGGCCATTACACCTGATTGAAAGCGCTCGCAGGCTCGCAGCATTCTGTTCTGGGTTTCTTGCTACCACAACAATAATAACAAAAAAGCATTTTACTTCTTCAAAAATGTGAGACCCATTCCCGCTCCCCCTCCACGCAAGCTTATTCAGAAAAGCAAGGCAAGGGAGAATTGCAAGGCGGTTAGTCTGAAAACAGCGCATCGCCTGTTTTTCTCTTGGTCACACATCATTTTGACGCAATGTTTTAAGGCAACTATAAAACGCAATCGTGAATCATTTATACGAAGTACCGTTTTCACAATCCGTTTTGCGTTATCCGGGGGAAAGGCTTGCCAGCGGGGTAAGTATATGCAGCTTTATTGTTCTATACAACTTCATGTTCTCTAGGCTATATACATTCCAGGTTCCATATATAATATTTTATTTATTTTATTCATTCTGTCAGCACATAAGCCAAGACCGGAGTTGGGGTTACTTAACTCTCTTATACAAACGTAGTACATGCTAAAACAATTTTAACATGGAATACTCAAGAACTGCCCAACATAACAGAATAAGAAAACAAAACAAGAAATCGGAAAACACCCCGTACAGCTCACGGATATAAGATAGCAGGTTTGAATACATCCCGTATACGTCACCAAAGAAAATGTAAAAAATAATATTTGATGTGATATAGTACATTCAACAGGTTCATGCAACGGGTAACCAATGAGACAATTGAAGGGCGCACAAATGATTGATTGATTTGTGGGGTTTAACGTCCCAAAACCATCATATGATTATGAGAGACGCCGTAGTGGAGGGCTCCGGAAATTTTGACCACCTGGGGTTCTTTAACGTGCACCAAAATCTGAGCACACGGGCCTACAACGTTTCCGCCTCCATCGGAAATGCAGCCGCCACAGCCGTGATTTGATCCCGCGACCTGCGGATTAGCAGCCGAATACCTTAGCCACTAGGCCACCGTGGTGGGGCACGGGCGAACAAATGCTAAAGCAATACAAATCGTTCACAAGTATTCTAACAAAGCCTTTTCAAAACTTTGTAGACTGGTACAATCGACTATGTTTTGAGGTAACCGATTTCAATCATGAATGCTTCGAATTAAAAAAAAATTTTCGAATAAATCTGTTCTGTGATTCATTGGTGTAATACATTTTGAATGTTTTGTCCTGGATGAAGTAGTTTTCTCTAGTACGATGTGTTCACCCAGATTAACCCTAATATTCTTCTGTCCAGTAGGTGAAAAAAGAATATCAGCCGATTAAGTTGCATTTTTCTTTTCACTGTCATTATTCCAGTTTTTTCTCTAAGCTCGCTGATAGACTGAGTTCTTGAATACGCGTTCAAAGTGAACCGCAAGGCTTTATTTTGTTTACGCTCACATTTTAGTGTATTTTTTGTGCAAGGTACTCATATATGACTAGTGTAAGTCAGTACTTGTAGAACTGTCATTTTGTATGGAATAGCTTTAGCCTCTGGAGTAGCATTGTGCAGTTTTTGTCGTAACGACCAAAGTTTGCGCATGGTTCTATTACAAACATCATCGACATGGACTGGCCAGTTCATGTAGTGTGCAAGGCGAACACCTAGGTATATAACGTCTTTAGCTTGCGTTAGCAGTGTGCCTTTAATGATGTCTGGAAAAGATAGCGGGCTTTTTTACGTGTCATGCGCATGAAAACGGTTTTGGATGCATTCAGTTCCATTTGCCACTCATCGCACCAAGCACTAATTTTTTGTAGGTAGTTTTCAAGTACCTGTTGGTTGTTCGAGGACCAAATCTTTGTATACACGATTGTATCATCTGTATATTGTTCTATAGCTACTCGCTATGAAATACCTTCACCCGTATCACTAACGTAGATAGAAAAAAGTAAAGGGCATATATAACCGACCCTTGCGGCACATCTGAATGGACCGGTTTATTGGCACTGCGAAAGCAATTTATTTCAACAAATTGTTCTCTGTTTGACAAATACACCTCTATCCATTTAAGTAGTTGACTGTCACCAAGGAAACAAGATAATTTCACAAGCAACTTTCTATGTGATATTTTTTCGAATGCTTTTCGAAAATCGATAAATATCATGTCCATTTGACCCTTTTCATCTATACACTGACCCATTCCGTGTGTAAGCTGTGTAAGAATTATAGTAGTTGAGTATCCTCGCCGAAAGCCGTTCTGATTTTTACCTAATATGCCATTTTCTTCGACAAACTTTATTAGGTGAGTAGTCAAAATGTGCTCCAGAGTTCTACAACCATTACTTGTCAACAAAATTGGTCGGTAGTTTGTGACGTAATTTTCGGAACTTTTTTTTTGAATTGATATTCCCTTGGCACACCTCTAATCTGTCGAAAAGTCACCCGAGTGAAGCGACTTTGTAAATATGTCCGACAAAAAAAAAATGGCCCCGTATCTGCATGTTACACTGCAAATGTCGTCGAAAGACGATAGTCTTGCGTCTGAAGAGAGCGAACAAAACGTTCATTTGATGTTCTGCGCAAGAAAATCAGTGAATGGTATTCTGAAGGCATGCGTTAGAGTGCCTCGAGCGTGCAGCGGAGGCGATGAGCGCATCACGTCACGTCACACGTGAGACATGAGCGCTATCTAGCAGTTACCTTGGAAAACGAAACACGTTGCTCTGAGACGGGCATGCGCACCTTTCTCAGAGGTGATAAGGTGTAGAACGCAAGGCGATGGGTAGATGCCACCACCGTATCAATTTAGCAAAGCATTGGGAACACTTGCCTTTTCGTACAAGTGTTCCATGGTCAGCGCAGCGTGATAAACGCTACGGTCTTTAGAATTACTTATGGATACCTTTTCCAGTAAAAGCCGCACATACAGAATATATACGTGTTGTTATGTTGCCTAAGATATGCGCAATATTTGCTTTTTTAATTGACAATCGCACAAGTATGAACGCTGAATCTTGATCAGTATTGGTGGGTGCTGCGGATGGGGTTGGTCATTTGGGGTATCGTCTGATGCCGTTTAGGGTACCCAGTACCGTTAAGGGTGAACAAACAGACAAATGTACAGAGAACTCAAATTTTTGCGTCGAAGGACCCCAAGAAAGACTATCGTCTTTAACTATCGTCTTTAAAAATGAACACCACTCGGCATATGACCTTAAGAAGGCGTTGGGAATTAGATCAGGCACTGGGCATTTTTGCACATCTATTTTAAGGAGCAGATTCAGAGTGCCTTCTTGTGTTATAGTTAGCCCAGCTAGACGTTGTTCACAAGAAAATCGCACTTGTGGGGTTGAGCCATCATCCAAAGTGAAAACTGATTCAAAATATTCATTAAAGTGACAAGCAATTTCTTAATTATCCGTGATAGTTGCTATAGCGTTCTTCAAAAAATTAATGCTACGCTTCGGTTCTGAAAGGTACCTCGAAACTTTTCCCGGTGATGAAATTGGTAAGTGTTTCATTTATGTACCTGTGCTTCGCCGGAAGAATTTCTATTCTCAGTTCCCTAGAAAGCGAATTGACGTAATGGCGTTTGTTTAGAGACAAAGGTTTTTTATCCCTTGTTCTTTTCAAAAGTCGTTTCTTTATAAATTTTTTTCTGGGTAATCCATGGGTTTTGTCTATTGACTTTCTTAATTTGCTTCGGAACAAACGTTTTTATTGATTTGAAGACAATTCCTTTAAACATATTACATGCATCATTTGCTGATGTAGTATTCAGTGAGATATACTGGCTAAAAGCATCGTATCTCTGTTCTAAATAGTCTATTAATCCAGTATCATCTGCTCTGGAAAAATTGAGGACTGATATGATTTTATTCTGTTTTACCCGAGAGGGACGTGTGGTAGCTTCATGTGTGATCACCATTTTGTGCTCAGATATGCCTTCCAATACTTCGCACCGATAATTGGATTGCACGATAGGCCTGCCTAAAAAGGCCGAATCAAGCAATGAATCTCCGGATTCATGGGTTCGCGTAGGTATAGTTACAATCTGTGTTAAATAAAGTGAGAAAGCTATATCCAGCAAGGCTTGGGACACAGCTTGTTCATTTTGATCTTCCCTAAAGTTGACTCAATCAATATGCGGTAAATTAAAGTCTCCCGTCATTAAAATCTTGTATTTGGGTTGGTTAAACATGCCAATTAAGATATTGTTGAGCAGTATCATATATTCTTCAGAAGTATCCGGTGGGCGATACACAGTAATAATTACAAAGAACAGGCCATCTATTTCCATAGTGTAGGCAGCACAATCTAATTGCAACGATGTAAATATTTCAGTACAATGAATTAAAGTTTTACAGACAATGGCGACACCTTCTCCATTGGATCCTCGGTCTTTACGACAGGCTAAATAATTCCGAAGCAGGAATTCGGTATTCTCAATTGATTCGCTTAACGAGGTTTCGGTCACTACTACAAAATCTGGTTCATGTTCAAAAAGCACAGCTTCAAAAATTAATGGCTTGTTAAAAATGCTGCGTGCATTATTATTGATACTGTTAGCTTGCCAGGAAAACTTTTACTGCTGTCTGAGGCCGTGCCTTTCTCGTAAAGGCGAGCATTTTGGCACTCTTTGCGAGAATCAGAGGAATAGTCCCAGTAATACTCCTTGCCGTCTACGTAAAGCTTATCATAAAGCAGGCGCACTCACTTTGCACTCGTCTTGTCTTCTTTGGCGCTTTCCCTAAGCCTCTTTCTATGACGTAGCATGTGCTTTGAAAAGTCATCACTGATTGAGACGCGCATGCCCTTCAATTTGTAACAGTTTTGCATAATTTGTTGTTTTCTTTGAAGTCGTCTGATCGAAGAAGAACCTGTCGCGCCGTTGACTGTATTTTCCAAATTCGGTGCATGCGCTCTACGCTGTTAGGCGAAAAATTGATTACTGAAAAATTATTGTCACGTACCATGCACTTTGGTCAGGTCTTCTTGCGTTTTCTTATCTTGCTGATGCTGGCCGAAAATAAAAAGATTATTGCAGCGCTGCCAGATTTTCCATTTCGTCAACTTAAGTGAACAACTTCGTAGTAAACCTTACTAACCATAGTAAACAACCAAAGTAAACAACCTCGTTTACTTTGGTTGCTATTTGGTGTGCGTCATCAATTTTAGAAAGAGAGGACTTAAGTTTAGCTGGGTGGTCTTCAATATTTTTTTATGGCAGTGCCGCTTTCTTTTACTTCCTTTTAAACTGCTATCTGGTCTCGTTTCATATCAGCTAACGTCTCAGAGTGCTCTTTCAAAGTTTGTAAAATCTGCTCAAGTTTGTCATCTGAAGTCGAGCTAGGGCCCGGATTTAACTCGACATCACCACTTGTGACAAGCCTGAGATATATGGACCAACAATCACGAACAATGAATTTGTATACAAGTTCGTACTCTACATAAGTTCCAAGTACATTTTATTGCCAGCACCCTTTAGAAACCTTAGTTACTGGACAGAGGCCAATAGAGTTAAGTTGCCTTAGAGATCAATGCAAGCCATGTCCAGCAATCTGGGACATCAACTACTGCGGCATAGCCACCCCTAAGGAGAAGCGCTGGGCGTAATGCTATGGGGAGCGTTCTTCAAAGAATGATTCCTGAGCTGAATGACTACTGAACTGAATGATTTCTGATTTTTGAAAAGCTAATTGTAGTGCAACGATAAATTATTCGCTAATTGCATTGTAGTGGCATGTACGGCAGGACAACTTATCTTTGTATTTGCAATTTTGTTATATCACGCTGAATGGATTGCTTTTCTGAAGAGCTTTCCCAAATAAATGATGCAGAAAAGCAGCACTACAGGGGTAAAAAAATCACCTGTTGGTAAATCGATGAGAAAGTGAACGTTGATCATGGTAAAACTTCAGCAAAAGTCTGCAGATGTGATGTACTGTTGGCGCCAAATGAAATCCGAACAGCGGAGCGCGTGTTTCAAGCATTAGAAGCAGTATAGTGTTGGCCGTCCAGTCATCAGCATTGACATGCACGCACATCCGGTTTGGCAGCACTGCGCGATCCAGTTCGAGTGCGTCATGTTCATTTTAGGGGCGAAGCTCCTTATAGCAACACCCGTTGGTCCCTCGTAGCCGTTGTAGTATGTAACAAGTATAACATTTTGACCTCCAAAGTGGTGCCGGTGGGAGATTTCTTCTGTGAGTTGTTGAACAATAAAAAATAGTATTCAATGTACATGCCAATGGCTGCTAATGGGGAATGAGAGAAAGGACCATTCGGCTTTTAGTTAACGCGCACGCTGCGATCCCCATTAGCAGCCATTGGCATGTACATTGAGCACTATCTGACAAGAAAGAGATGCTACGTTATACTCGCTGTGTGTAACCTCCTTAGTTTTAGAAAAGTTTAGCGAGCGTTGAGCCGCAGTGCCATGAATACAATTAACTAGTATATACCACGAATGAACTCGAGGTGATTAAAGGTGCGAAGTACATACGAAGCGCAAGCCGTAAGAAAGTAAAAGCCGAATTCTCCTGTCGCTCATTTCCCATTAGCAGCCATTGGCATGTATATTAAGCACTATCTGACAGGAAAAGGTTGCTACGGTATACTCGCTGGGCGTAACCTCCTTGGTTTTAGAAAGTTTTAGCGAGCGTTGAGCCGCAGTGCCATGAATACATTGAACTAGTATATACCATGAACTCGAGGTGGTTAAAGGTGGGAAGTAGAGCCGAAGCGCAAGCCGTAAGAAAATGTGCGTGTGCCACCTCTCATTTAGTCCTTGGAATGTCTGCTGGATGGCGGTGCTTTTATATGGGGAATATATGATGACAAGATGCAAGATGGTGGTACTTGGAGTGTTGAACAGACGGATGAACGGACAGACAGACAGATGCATGGATGGACGCATGAACGGACGCAGGGGCGGATGCATGGACGCACGCATGGACGGACGCACGAACATACGCACGCATGGACGGGTGGATGAACGCATGAGACGGTCTCACAGACGGACGCATGGACGGACAGAAGTAAGAACAAATGGACGGACGAATGCTTCGCCCCACTCTCCATCATTCACTCCGTGGATATGCTGCCAATTTTTTTTTTTTGCTCTAGTTTTCGTATGGTAACAATGGTGGAAATCATGGGCATGCCAAGCGCTTTTGATCGTATCACTCGCAATTGCTTGCTTTTACTTCAGCGTCGCAGTGCAGTCGGTGTCTTGGCACAATAAAACATAATGAGAAATATAATCGGTTTGCGGTTGATTTTCAAGTGACTGTCGTATCTCGTTCGCCAGCGCTGCTTCACCTACAGCCTTCTTTCAGAAAACGACCCGAAAAGGCTTGATTTTAATAAGAAATGCCGAGTGTTTCTTCGGAAGAGAGCGCGCAAATTGTTTCGCTTTACCGGCACGAAGTCAAACAGCGTGCAATTGCCAGCATTATGAACTGACCTTTGTCCACCATAAATATAATTCTCCAGGCATTTCGTGATGATTGAATCCGTGATGACAAACCGTGCTACAATACTCGCCTTCGGCTGCAGTAGTTTAACCTCTGTATTTTTTAAATTTTGTTCCTTTCAAATACCATACCGGAACACGAGCAGAAATGTTGCACTATAGAGGGATTGTGCAGTGCTGCTACACCGGATGTGCGGGCCTGTCTGTGTCAATGACTGGTGGACGGCGCGCACTATGCCGTTGATAAGGCTTTTGCCGCGCGCTCAGCTGTTCGCGTTTCATTTGACGCCGATAGTACATTATGATGCACAGCATGAAAGTGTGTACGCTACTTGGTGTGAAAAGCGGTGAACTAAAAATGATATCTGGGTATGAAGTTGTGTTTTGCAGTCAGACCAGCAGCCATTTTGCTTCGCAACTTGATTTCTTGACAGGGGCTTTGCATGTGGGCTAAACCTCCGTTCATCAAAGTCTATTCGTGTTCCCACCGCTTATGGGATTCAGATGAGGCGATCGTGTGGAGTTTGGCAACCAAAATTCTCGGAAGAACTTCTTGCTCACAACTTTCCTGTTGACTTGCTTTTTGAATATGCTAAGACTTAGAATCATCTATACGTGGGTGCTTCGCTGGCACGCATATCACTACACTCAAAGCAACGAGATTGTTCGCTTTATCGGTTGAGGACGAGAAATGTCATTCCCACTATCTCCTACTCACAGTGTTATACCTATTGTGTTCACAAGCCCTATAGCCGTTGTTATACTCTGAAAGAATCGTTTGGCCGTCCCCATATACACACGCGGAATTTCGCAGCTCGGGCATCGTGACCGCATGAAGCGCGCATTTTCGGAGATAGCTGCGTGGCTGGCAGCGTGTAAACTAGAGTATATCACTTCCCCCGAAGCCTTAATCTCGACAGCGTCGCGTAACTGAGCGCTGAAACGCGGCTTGAGCTCGCGAGAATTTGCTCTGCGGCCGGCTGTGGATGTATGTACCCCCGGGACCACTGCGATAACGGCGAGGGCTCCCCGGGTCGTGCGGCAATTAAGGCAAATAAACGGCCGGCACGTTAGGGAAAGGAGAGCGCTAGCTGCGCCACGGCGCTAATTGAATCTACAGGCATATACCTGCAGGCACGCGCCCTACTTGGGAAGTAGGCGGAACGTTTTTCGTCGTTTACACAGGGCGCTCGGTAGGCTCTAAGCTCTTCGCAGCAGCTTGTTCTTGCCAATCACCGTAGTCATTAATTTCCCAAACACTTCCACGCAATTATCTTGAGCGTGCAAAAGGGCTACAACAGTTTACTAGAGGCCAGGTCGTTTTTATTCGACTTGTGTTCGGTTCGGCGACTTGACGATGACCTGTTTGGGAGGGTAATAGGTGAACGAACGTTATAGCAGTCTCGTTAACGAGCTCACCGACCCTGTGGGATGGCATCCATGGTAAAAAAGATATTCTAACCAATCTGATTTCCAGAGAGCATGCGTTTTAGTCGAGTAGACTTGCATAAACGCTTCTCAGAAGGAATGAAATAGTATAGCGAATATTTTTCGAACTATAAACTCAAGTAACCTAAACGTACATTGCCAAGATTGCTGCCGGATATTGACATATCCTAATTCGTTGCTGTTTTCATTGATTTGTTGAATGAATTAACGAGAAGACAGTAATGTTGAGAAATTGTTCGCGTGACTTAGAACATTCCTCTCAAATACCGTATAATATTGTCACAAAGGTAATTGCAACAACAGCCCTACCGCAGTGGTCTAGTGGCTAATGTACTCTACCGCTGACCCGCAGGTTGCGGGATTGAATCCCAGCTGCCGCAGTTGCATTTTCGATGATGGCAAAAATTCTGTAGGTCCGTGTGCTCAGATTTGGGTGTACTTTGAAAACCCCAGGTGGTCTAAATTTCCGGAGCCCTCCACTACGGCGTCTTTCATAATCATATGGTGGTTTTGGTACGTTAAACCCCGCATATCAATAAAATCATCAATCGTAACTTCAATAACAAACAAAATCAAACCAAGCATTAAGCGAAAACTTTTGATCCTCATTGCGACAGAAACTTTGAGAACTCATAACCACGTAAGTGCTACAGCCTTTCCCTCACATGAAATGTATAGGCAACAGGCAGTCAACCATGAAAAAGCATAATTAAATATACTGCTCCTCTTTGCTACATGCATGTGGTGTGTGAAGTGCGAGTTTTGGAGCAAACCAATTACAAATCAAAGAGTGACCAGACCGAATCGACTATGAATACGAATTGAATGCTATTCAAAAGGCTTTTTAATAGTGGGGCATCCATTTCCAAGATAGGCCTAGAATACAGCAACTTTTTCTTTCAATTTTAGACAAATATTTATGAGCTTTAACGAAGCAACTTAACTATTACAGTTAACCTACAAGATATACCACAATTATATAAACTGATGTAGTTTGAATACAATGTGACGACTAGAGCCGTCGAATGTTTTCTTTTTCATTTGGGAGATGAATACAGCAATTACTTCAGTATTTGAGTTCGCACTTTGTCACCAGCTTTAATATATCACCATGGCCTAAAAGCTCAATACTCTTTCAAGAATGAAAATCATGCATGTTATGATAGTGAATTCAAAGTACATTCATTTCAGCGACACTGTATCTTTTGCTTTAGCATAAATACCTTCATCCCTTGATGAGTCAATTTTCGATAGAACAGTGAAAGATGGAAATGCATGCGATTTGGCTGGTCACTCTTTAAAACTAGCAAAAAAAAAAGTTCCTTCTGTCTGCCATCGCGTTGTTCCTTGGCGGTTTTTTTTTTTTTTGGCGCGACGAATTATTCAAATAGTATTCGAATAATAAACGGCAATTCGAATATGCGCTATTCAATTCTAGTACCGAATAGAATACAGTGCTACTCGAATTCTTATTCGAAATTTTCGAAACTTCGCTCAACCTGTTTGCTACGCAAATCAAAATTCCCTGTTTATAAGCTCGCATGATTGCATAACTCTCAAATAAACGTGCAGAGCGCGTCATCTGCATGCGTTGCAGGCGTGTGCTATTAGTCGCTGGAAGATGACAAACAAAGATTACAGACAGGCCCGGACAGAACGTGTTTTCTCTATGACAAAACCATTTCGCACTGCAACGCTTGGATCAAAAATGTCATGCACTGAGCGTAGGCCCAAAACGCTGTTTGATGTCTCTTTTGGATATTGTCCCAGCGCACCACGTTTACCCCTCCCCCCCTTCCTTTTTTTTTACTCCAGTGATGTAGCATTCATGTTTCTTTTTCTTGCTTTATCTGTGCAGAGAAGCTGCTTATTTGTCCTCACTATTTCTCTTTTGTCCTCCCCCCCCCCCCCTTCTATTCTTTGTGTATCCGAAAGCAAGCGCGTTACGCATTTGCGCAGCAAGTTTCTCCAGGCACTCCCGGGAGTGGCCATATATTTTAATACAGAATGCCCTGGTTGCACAACTCTGCGCTTTCCGATCGTCGACCCAGCAGGTCTTGTTATTACGCCATGGCACAAAGGAGAACTGATGAAGCAAGTTAGAGCAGTTGACATCTACTGATGACGATAAGTCGCACGACGAGAGAGAACGATTAGCGAGCAGAGGCGTGGATCGTTCACGGCCATGGCTCGAGCACTGCAGGCTTTTTCTTGATCTTTTTTTTTCGTTACGTCAGTGTGTGATGGCGTTGCATTAAAACGCTTTAAGCTAGTTTATCTCAATCGCTGCATAGAAAACTCGAGATAATCAAACACCGAGATGATTAGGCAATGCTACGTTATCACAGAACAATGAACCCCCTTTTTGATTAATATTATCCTATTTGCGCAACTCTTTTGTCTTGTATTTTTGTTGTTGCTTCTTACTACAATGCGTCGCGTGTTCTTTCTGTTGTTCGTCGCAGTGACACTTGAGTGAAAAGATTTTTTTAACGAACACAGCAACATTAACTTTGGGTCTAACAAACTTTGATATATCACAGGTGTTTGCCCTATAACGCAAGTATACATGCATATATTCTTCAAACTGTAATAATAGTTTTTATAAGTTGTCGGTAGACATGTTTTAAAACAATGTATTTCAGAAAATGGTCTAATATCTATTCGATAAAAGCGATGCTACTATTCTGAAGGTGACAATTTGTGCAGACCAGCCCGAGTTTTATTTATTTATCCATCTATCTACTTAAAACGTAGCTATATGCGACACAACAGGACACTAATCGTCGTTAGAACAGTTATAACAGGTCAATTCACAATGAAACACTTTAGCAACAGCACAAAAACAATTGGCAGGTCCCACGTACAATGGGAATCGATGATATGGGAAGCAAGTATGAGCAAGGTTGACATTTCACACTAAAATCAACAAAACATTACGAGGCGGACGTAAATTATACGGTACATGACTTCTTTGTCATGGTTATCAAGTTTGTGCCTGGAATTTGTGTTCGTCGTCCATGCATGTCTTGTATTACCGAATCTGTTATATGTGAAGCTAACGAAACAACCACGCCTCCGCTATGACCGTAGCGTGTAGTCTTGTTTTACACGACACGCATGCCATGATTATCATGCTTGAACATGTAATTTGCCTTCGTCACTTATTCACGTAACGTAATACCAAATTTGGTATATGTGAAGCTAGCGAAACGCCCGTGAGCGCATCACGAGCGTGGTATAAAACCATGTTCTTACATGGCACGCATTTCATGATTATTGCCCCGCCACGGTGGTCTAGTGGCTAATGTACTCGGCTGCGGACCCGCAGGTCGCGGGATCAAATTCCGGCTGCGGGGGCTGCATTTCCGATGGAGGCGGAAATGTTGTAGGCCTGTGTGCTCAGAATTGGGTGCACGTTAAAGAACCCCAGGTGGTCGAAATTTTCGGAGCACTCCACCAAGGCGTCTCTCATAATCATATGGTGGTTTTCGGACGTGAAACCCTACATATCAATCAATTTCATGATTTCAAGTTTCCACCAGTCACATACCTTCGTCATCTACTTACGTCACGTAGTACCAGATTTGATATATGTGAAGCTAGTGAAACGACCGACAGTGCATCATGAGCGCGGCACGTAGTCATGTTCTTACTCGACACTCATGTCATCATTATCATGTTTGCACTAGTCCCATACCTTAGTCGTTCATTCATGTCATGTAATGCCAAGTTTGGTATATGTGAAGCGCGTGAAACGACCGCGAGCGCCCCATGAACGTGCCAGTTACTCATGACTTACATGACTCGCAGTTCATGATTTTTACGTGACGGCCTGTCACTTATGTTCGCCAGGAAGTCATGGCATACCATACTAGTTTTGCAATATGTTATGTGAACAAAACCACCGGAAGAGCAGCAAGACCTTGAGATGTAAAGCATGACTTTTGCGACATACATGTCATGATTTTACTATTAGGGCTAGTCAGTTATGCTCGTCATACAGTCATGTAATGCCATACCAATTTTTGTGTATATGTATTGGGACCTTTATCCTTCCCCACTTTACAGAGGCGTGCTATGAAACTTTTGTTTTCGTACTTGGACAGAATCGGTCAGCTAGACAAGCTGTAGCTGTAGCTTGACACCACAAAAAAACTATTGACGCACGTCGTCATTGAATGGTCAATGAGGTGGCCTTTTCCTTTATTTCTTTTTATTCTATAATCTATGTGCACAATTTCTCTTTTTTTCTTTCTCTCTTCTTATTTGTACTTACAAACCTCAATCCTCTTCCCCACGCAGAGTAGCAAGTAAGCGAATTTTACATGCTGGCTAAATTAACTGCATTTCAATAAAGAGTTCTCTCTCTTGGCCAGGACAGCGAAATGAAAAAGGTGGCTAAACAGACAGACAGACAGACAGACAGACAGACAGACAGACAGACAGACAGACAGACAGACAGACAGACAGACAGACAGATAGATAGATAGATAGATAGATAGATAGATAGATAGATAGATAGATAAACAGATAGATAGATAGATAGATAGATAGATAGATAGATAGATAGATAGATAGATAGATAGATAGATAGATAGATAGATAGATAGATAGATAGATAGATAGATAGATAGATAGATAGATAGATAGATAGATAGATAGATAGCGCCTGATTTTTTTTATTCTTCAACATTTGTCGAGCTTGAAATTGCAGCAAACAAATACTGCATCATAATGAATTTTAAAAGAGCAATAAAACATTCTCGCATGAATTGCGCTGGGCCACCATTGCATGAGAGTCATTGCTTACAGTCAACCTCCCTACTTACCTTTTCTGATTTTGATATGAAGACGATGAGTATTGCGTTTGAGTCGCCTTGAATAAGCCCGACCTGGCGTTGTCCTGAGGTCATCACGAGTTTTTTCATTGATGCATATTTCGTTTCAAGTTATTAGTACACGAAAACGCACAACAGTGGATAGAGACTCGGCGAGATCTTCTGCTATCGATCATTCAAAGGCGGCGATGAGTAAACTGTGCCGCGACAAACCTGTGCAGTAGAACCGAAGGGACACGCGCGACGCGTCCGATCAGAAAACTGAAAGTGCGTTCTTCTTCTCGGTGGCTTGTGAATCGACATCCACTCACTTCACCCTGACGCACGAACCTCTGCAAACGCAGTTGGTCGAGAAATTAAGCTGCGAGAGATGCTTGGAAAGACGCAGAGTTGTGGTCCCGCCACCTCATTGGGCACGTTTCAGTTGTTCTCAGCCGTAAATACGCAGTTGAAACATATCTCGCGTGCTGATCATTCAGTTTCCATATCTCTAACGCCGGCTACAGCCAGAAGCTGCAGTTGCTACGTAAGTAGGAAAAAACTGCAATGCTCAAATGATTGCAGTGTAGTGAGGTTTGCGCCACGTGAGCAGGCTCTGGCTCGATTGCATGTACTTTCTAAGATGAAATGGGTCGCTGGCATACAGGCGAGCCCGCTGGTGTAGTACGATACTTCCGTCGAGGACCCGACCATCCTCTGTACAACGCAACTGACATTCGCGGGCGTATCAAGCAGAGAAATGACCGAGGAGAGAGAATGCGCCGATCAGGGTTGCTCGTCTAGCTCATAGTCATAGGGTAAACCGCCATCTTTTTCAGTTGCGAGTTGATGTTCTTTCTCTGTGTGTCTTTCTTCTAGTGGTGTTTTAGGCGTCTAGAAGTTTCCCTCAGTAAACCACCATCTGCGCGCCGCCGTCTTTGCTGTCGTTCTGAGGCTCCCTTGTGAGCAATTATCGAATGACGAATGTGCGTCGAATAGAAGAAATGTGGCACGTAGTACAACTGTTTCGAGTCTACGCGGTTGGAGCCCTGCGCCATTTGGGAATAGTAGCGGACATCACACTCAGCGATTCCAAAGGGTCACGCGGAGACTTGCTTAAGTTCTTGAAATGATACAACAGTAGTTGTGGTCTTTGCAAATTGTTGTTCCGAACGAAAATGCCGACTAGGTAAGAAATATAGAACTTGTTCTTTTTAATGTACGCTGACACTATTAAAAGAGAAAAGAAAATGTCTCTACTTTGTTCAAAGGAGATGTTCTTGTATCTATCAAGAGTTAGTTTAGTGTGATGTAAATGCGTAGATGTACCTTCACTGGGTGAAGTTTTTACATGAAGTTCCTATAAGCATAATGTGAACACAGCCACACAAAAGATACTGCATAGCCGCCCGATTCGGGGTCACAATCCCTCAAGAATTCACATGCGTGGGGAACCAGTCAATTCTAGTATGAAAGAAATCGCTGAATGAAATAAAAAAAAGAATGGGGAAGAACGAAGCATATCTGGAGAAGGGTATTTCAGCTCCAATAACGTGAAACCTAGGGAGGGGCAAGAATGCAGCGTTTTGAGAGATATTTCTGTGATGAGGCATCACTGGTGCTAAGCTTCATACTGGTCATTAAGAAATGGTTGTTTTCACTCTATTTACGTCGTACAGAAAAGTGCATCAAAATGCAGCTTAACCTAAGGCTGCTATAGACCTTCTTTTACTAATTTCTTGTTGTTGTTGTTGTTGTAGTTGTTGTTGTTGTTGTTGTTGTTGTTGTTGCTTTATACATGCCCGGTTTCACTGCCCTATACGGCATTGAGAGAAGGATGTTTCAGCTCGACTTACGTTGTCGTCGGCTTATTAGTTGGGCTCATTTTGGCCTTCATTTTTAGTGGACCGATCCGAGTAGGGGGATTCTCCGCACTTTTGTGACGCATACCTGTTTTTAGCGGCGAAGGTCCTCATGGTCTATGACAGTCTATCCCTGCTGCGTACTCAGCACAGACAGACAGACAGACAGACAGACAGACAGACAGACAGACAGACAGACAGACAGACAGACAGACAGACAGACAGACAGACAGACAGACAGACAGATGGATGCTTCGCTCCACTCATTATCATGCACTACGTAGATATGCTGCGATATTTTATGATGAACAGTGGCTACACGACATGACACGACATGACATGACACGCTGCGAAGCCCCACCTCTGAGGTGCTCCGCACCTAGAGAGGTCCACCAGATGACAGGCACTTTTGATAAATCAAAAGCTTTCAGACTTTATATCCTGCGTTTTCACTTCTGTTGGCCACGTTTTTTTTTTTTTTTGCTTCGTGGTGAAAGCCGGGCAGACACATTTCCAAGAGCTAATTAGCTGTTCGTTGTAGCTTGCTGCAACTGAACATTGCCCTAAGCACGAACAAGCGGAATAGCAAGAGGACGATGTATATCAGAAACTACAAAAGCACAGGCACTTTAACCTAGACATGAAAAGACGAAATTATCTTGATAGAGTATGATGATATGTGGGGTTTAACCTCTCGAAACGACCCTATCATTATGAGAGACGCCGTATTGGAGGACACCGGAAATTTTGACCACCTCGGCTTCGTTAACGTGTGCCCAAATCTGACCACATGAGCCTACAGCATTTTCGCCCCCATCAAAAATGCAGCCACCACAGCCTGGATTCGATCCGGCGTTCTGAGGGTCAGCAGCTGAGAACCTTTGACCACCACGGCGAGGAATTTTTATAGAGTAAAAAGGGCCCGGTATGACTTGGTAAGTGTATAATATCAAGTGTGGCTTTTATTACCGAATGTTTGGCTACCACAAGGCAAACGCTTTTCATTTTAGCTCTTTTCTTAAAATCTACATCTACCCCATTAGGCGATTCAACATTTTTTAATCTGTGCGAATTTTTGTCATTATAAAAAAACTTTATTTTTCCTTACATATTCATTCAGTGTTGGTGCACCTTCACATTCTATACGACACTTCAATTTTCTGATACTTTATAAGCAAGCCGACATAGCATGTTGCCAGAATACATGGCTCCCTTTCACCTGCAATTTACACTTTGCGCCATTCGCTGTTTACACGAAATGATTTTCACAGACTTCAGGCTTCAAACTGTGATGCTCATGTGGAGTCCGCAATTTTCCTTCGTCATCATTTTCAATGTGCTGTAAGCTGTGGCTTATTTTTCATGCATCCTATATATCACCTTGTTTTTCATCTTGTTCATCATTTTAATACGTCATTTTATCATTTTTCGGCAGCAGTTCGTTAGAGTTGAACAGAACAAACTTCTGTCTGCGCTTACGCCTTTCTGTGAACTGTGTCATATTTTCAAGACAGGTTGTTACATACTATGTAGGAGCATGTTTTGTATTGACAGTTAAGCCATCTATCACGTTTGAATACATGACTAATTGGCATTTCACCCAATCCTTTAAGGCAAACACATATAAGCCATTAAGCAAGAACAGGTTGGTGTAGTCTGAGAAAGATAAGGAAAAAAGCGTGGCCTTTTTGGCGCTTCCGCAATTAGCCGCTCTTTTAATCCGACGTTTTCACGAGGCCACAGAATTAGTTATATTCTTCTGTGAGAACAGCATTCTTGGCATGGTTGAACATTTGTCTTTTCAGCTATATCTCCAAAAACAGGTGCTCGATCTCAAAGCTGCGGTAGCGTTAAACAAAAGTTGAAGGAGAAGCCACAATTTTCGTTCAAGTGTACGAACAGCATTCTTGGAATAGTTAGACCAATTGCCTTTATAAAAAAAAAACGACGTCAGGTCATCTTATTGATGCGAATAGCATTCTTAGAATTGTCTGAGCCATTACTCTCAGCGGTTCTCCAGCCGTTTTTTTATTTGTGTGTGTGTGTGTGTGTGTGATACACTACGTAAAGACAAAATGGTACTTTAGATTTTCCAGCAGGAAAGAAGAAGCAGAGCATGGTCTCTAATCTCAAGAGAATGCTGTTTGCATACTTGCATAGTCATCGTTAATATGGTTTCCCTAATTTCTCTTTGCAGTGATATGCTCGCGCAGAGAGTCAGCCTTTTTGCAAACCTTCTGCGATACAACGGTGTCCTTCTCAGATTGAAATGAGAGAGTTTGAGAGAGAGGGGGGGAAACAATGTTTATAAAATAATGCTACTTGGGCAAGTTTGGATTTCTTGATTTTCATTTGATGTGGGAACTTTCGTTGAATACAAACGCGCACAAGTAGCTGGGCTATAAAGAAATGATGCACAGAAATCAGTCAGTTACTTGTTCCTGCCTCACATTTCGTCCTAGTTTGATTCGTTTGCTAGTTTTCATGGCAGTGCCACAGTATTACGCAGTTGACAAAAAAAGATTAGCTTGTCGAACTGCGAAATCAGTGTAAGGTTTCGAACGGTTTGGAGGTGCGGACGTCTTTAGTTCTATTAATGCTCTCTGATACTGGGGCAGTACATAAGTACTCAAATGATATGACGTCACAAATTCTACAACCGCAAAACTTTCCTTGACTTTCATGAATTATTCATTGAATGGTAAACTTTCGGTCTTAACCATTCAGTCCACTGTGATGAACAGACATGATCACGCTCTTATAAGACATGAAATGCGAAAGTTATATCGAAAAAAAATATGCAGATTTATCGGGCTATTTTATACTGACTCATGACCAAGGTGGCATTCAGGGCAACGCGAAGGATTACCGTTCAGAAAGCTTTTAGCACACTTGAAAAAATAAATAAATAACGTGTCACAAATACAACTCCCAGAAAGTGATTGATCCACGTGCTAATTTCCGTCAAATGTTCTTGCCATTTTCCAAATATAGCTTCTTCGAAAAAAGGAAGCGCAAATTTTCTTCTGTTTTGCATTCATCAAGAAATACTATTCGGTATTCCAGGGAACGCAATTCGTCGACTTGAAGCAGTAATGCACAGATCGCGTGCAGGCACTGTGCAAACAGAACAATTTCTTTCTCTAAATACAGACCCGGAAGTACGGTGTGCTCTGGCTCAAAATCAAAAGTAATTGTTATATGTCCTTGCATTGCACTAAGTTTTTCTATGTTTCACATCGAGGAAAAATATAAGATAGATCGAGCACTATGCATAGAAGGCCCACCAAACTGGTAAATTGAAAAAAAAAATCAAAGCTTTATGGAATACCTGAACTACAAAATTCCCTCAAGTATGCGGATTTGAGGACAGTTATTCCAACAGCTTGTACTCTGCTTTATGGTGTTTGCAATTTTCCTTGACGTTAACCTTTCGCCAACCTGTGTTACAATCACTATACTGCCTCTGTAATGCTATATGTTGTTTGCACGTTTGTTTTTGTTATGAAGCCGGAATAGTTTAGTTATTAGCTGTGAACTTATAAGACGATAGTGACTGTAATCTATAATCTATAGTAACTATAAACCTCTAAGACTCTAATACAGTGATTAAGACGCGTACACGTACATTTAATATAGAAGAGGGGTAGATACAATAACTTCCAGCTCATCTACATTCCTTCATGAGTGTTATATTAGGACCATACTGTCTAATCTGCAGATGGCTGAGCTACGCTCACCGTGCGCCCCTTCCACACAGGAAAAAATAATAACACCTGATGGGGTTTGACGTGGGTATGATTAAGTGAGACGCCTCCGTGGAGAGCTCCGGAAGTTTTGACTACCCGGGGCTCTTAAACGCGCGCGTTAATTCTGCCCAGGAAATGTTATCAATTAGACGTAACGACTACCCACCGAAAAGATAATGATTGGTCGGTGATCGGACGCATGAGCAACCTTATTTGCTTTCTGTCTAAACTTCATTTCTTATCACATTCAAAGTCCTTTGTACGAACCTTTTTTCTTTCACTTGCTCTCTCAATGCTCTACTGCATTTTTTTGCGCACAACGCTGATCTGTCCAGGTAAAAAAAGTCATAACTTTGCCGCAAAGGCGAAGCAACGAATGCATTCCAAGGTCACGCGCAGAATGGCAAGCAGATCAAAACGTGCCCCGCATTTCTCACCACAAATGACACACGAAACCACTCACAGGTACAGATGAACGCGCGTAAGCAGCTCAGTTGTTAATTCACTGTGTCTGAAAAGCGCACACTTTTCGCAAGCTGAGACTGTCCAACGATTGCAGTAACCTTTGTGCGCGTGGTAAGTGCAACAGAATCATTAAAGTGAAAGCCCAACGCCAGCCAAGACGTACGATTCTCCGCACCGCGAGATAAGGGCGTGCGAGTGACCATCCACCCCCCTCTTCTGCACGGGACAAAGTACGCATGGGAGATGAGAGCGCGCGCCACAACATCGTGATGATGCGGCGACACGCGCTCAATGCGTCATCTTGCTGGTATTGCTGGAAACACGATAGGTCCCCCGAGATGCCCGTCAACAGTGGTAAGCGGTAGATATAAATAGCTAGCCGTTTGAACGTTCGAGGAGGTGCTGCGCGGTGGCTCAGCGGTTAACGCCTCGCATTCATGATTTAGAGGTCCCACGTTTGATTCCGCGCGCAGCAGTCTTTTTCTCGATTATTTTTCTTTCTTTCGTTTACATATATATAGATACGTGTACATATATGGTAAGTGATAGCGATGCCAACGCTAATGTGGACGTCGACACCAACGCCAACCCATTGGATATTATCCATATAATTGTTATCGCAATGATAAACGTGAGACTGCTCTCTCTTCTTACGCTGTCAGCATGCATGTGTCTTGCCTCTGCTAAATCGATCGCCCCTCTGAGCGATTGTGCTTGCCGCAACTTCACGAAACCTAGCTTATCATTGCTTTCACAGTGGTTTAATTAATAGTTCATGACGTCCCGCCTCAATGATTATGGTTATGATGCTCGACTGGTGACCCGAGCGTGGCAGGATGAAATCTAGCCAGCGGCGGCCGCATTTCGATGGTAGTAGAATGCTGAAGGTTCGTGTAGTATACAGCGACGCTCGGTGATACGATCACGTTTCATACAAATTTAGGGGTGACACAATTTTTTTTGTTCCTGCTCATGGTCAGTTGACGGGCAATGTAATTGAGTATGGTTGTTGGGAATCTATTTTCACCCGGAAACGTTTGATACGAACGTACGCTACCGCGCAGATACGAAGAGGTGCCGTCCGCGCTGTGGTGGAAGACGCGAGAAGCACGTGCGGGCACCGGAACGCAAGTGTGGGCATGCGCACAACACACCCAACTTGTCAGAATCGCGGCGTAATAAAAATACTTTTCTTGTACAGTGCTCGAAATTAAACCTTCAGTGACACGTCGTAGCCTCCAAGATTGTGTGCACGAATCTTGGAGACGTTACTTTGCCTCCGTATGCCTTCGCGTTTGTACAACAGATGGCATTGGTACCATGTTCTTTTCCTTTTTTTTACGCATTGATGCGTGCTGCTGTCAATGTACTGTGTTTACACGTACCTGCCACGTCGTTGCAAGTCATGCCCGTGTGCATCAGACATCCTATGAAAGGTGGAGGAGGGCCGAAAGCATAGGTCAGCGAACTCAATCATGAGTCGACTCAATCGAACTCACCCACACTCAGATCGAGACGTGCGTCTGAGTCTGAGGGAGTTTGACTGAATAATATTTTGGTTGAGTACAAGGGAGTTCAGTTGGCAGTTAGGAAAAGTTTTCGTGAGTGTGAGTCCTACCAAGTCAGGCTCAGGAAAGCTTTTTTGAGTCTGAATCCGAGTGAGTCCAAAGCGCGAGATGTATTTCTTGACTGAGTCTGAGTGAGGTCCACTTGTTCGGCCGACCTATGGTACGTGACATCTTCTTATTTTTAGCATTACTACCAGCCTTACCCGGATTCACAATTTTACTCACATCTACTTTTACGTGTTTCACAGAAGTATCGCTCATTAACTAGTTCAATATTTATTTATTAGAGGCGTGAATTACGAAGGGGGACGCCTTGACTTTCCCGGACCAACTCTTCCATGAAAGGTCTAAATAAATAAATGTTATGCAGTTACCTCTTTCAAAAAACATGTTCTTACTGCTTTGAAACCACTCATGACTCGTATTAGGAGGCACTATATCAACAGGCGACAAGAAGAGCACCGATTACGTGAGATATTGGTGCTCAAGAACATTGACGCTATGGTCGAGATAGTTAACTTTAGGCAATGGACTCAAGAGTGGACTTACTCAGACTCACACATACTTCGATCGAACTGTGAGTCCGAGTCTGAATCAGTCCGAGTGAGTAATGTTTTGGTGAGTTTGAGTCCGAGTGAACTTGGCTGAACAAAATTTTTGTCAGTGTAAACCCGAGTGAGTCGTCAGTGCAAAATATATTTAATTAGTGTATCTGAGTAAGCTCAAGAATTTTCGCTGGCTCATGGCTGAAAGACGAGTATGGTCTTCGCGAAAGAGCTACTCCTTACAGCGTCAACATGCCTGAGTGTTAGGGATGAACGTGTGGAGAAAACGCTGTAAACCTCCCAAAAATTATCCCCAAGAAAATAACGGAAACAAAGAACAATGTTTCTAAAATTTTGTGGTCTTTATCTATCGATTGAAAGCGCACAATTTAACGACACAGCGAGCGTATGAAAGCAAAATGATAGCTGTAATGTTCAGAGAAAGGATGAGAACATAGTTAGTCATGGAACAAACGGGGTTAAAGATATCATCGTTGAAATCAAGGAGAATAAATGGACATGCTCCGGGCACGTAGCGCGTTGGCAGGGAATTCCCACTGGTCTCTAAGGGTAACTGGCATGATTCCAAGAGAAAGCAAACTCGTGAGAGGGAGACAGAAAATTAGGTGGGCAGATGAGATTAATAAGTTTGCAGGTATAGCGGGTAGCAGATTGTACAGGAACGGCTTCATTGGCTGAACATGGTAGAGGCATTTTCCCTGAAGGGAGTGTAAACAAGCTCATGATGATGATGATAAAAGCGCTCTAGACATCTCTTTCGCCTATGTACTGTGATGTTATGCAGAAAATTACACTGAGATCCGTAAGAGGCTACTCACTGTCACGGGTTACAACACACCTTGTTCAATAACTACATACCTGCATGATCATACCTGCACTTGTATACTTACGAGTACAGGTATGACGTACCGTTGACGTCTAAAAATTTCACTGACAGTCATGAAGAGCTGTTCGCTACTTCGGTGTTGCCGTGAAAACAACAAATCAAAATGAACTCGTGCTTTCTTTGGCCGCATGCTGTTTGTCCATACTTTCTAGTGATACAAACTTCGGAAGATACGATTTTTTTTGTGATCCTGCGAAATTTGCACCACTGAGGTTTTACTCTATTTAGATGGATGGAAAAGAAGTATTCCATGTGGGTGAAATTTCTGGAGCCCTCACTACAGCATTATTCATGAAAACGCGCTACACTGATAATTAAACTTATTATAGGTAGTCCATGATGGCGATGTTAGAGCAGATAATGAACACAAAGGTACTGCTGGCAGTTATGACACTGCTGCGAACTTTAAACTTCTCTACAGCTAAGCAAACGAACAGTCATTTCATGTGTACACTTAAGTTTTTATATGCAATAACATTTCATTGTATTTTTAATTGTTTTTTACGCGCACGAATAGACTCGATAGTACCAGAAATAAAGATGGTCTGGTGATTCCAACTAACATTCATGTGGGAGGTTATCTGAGCTTGTTGAGGGGCGCCACCTGTAAAAAGTCAATAAAGTAGAGGGCAATGGACCGGCCAACATGTTTTACTGAGGTGGTACGCAACGACCCCTCCCCCCTTCTTCTGTCTTTGCCCAATCGCAGTGCTTGGTGGGCAACAAGTACCGGCCTTTTGCGCTCCCCGACCACATCGAGAGCACGGTGTTCGAGCCTCTGCACCAGGCTGCGCAGGACGCGGACCTGGACGTGTCACTACTCGACCAGTGGTACCTGCTCAACGAGAACCTGGTGCCGCCTGCCTACGAGTTGCAAGCCCCTTCTGATAGGTGAGCGTTTAGCTTGTATTTTTATTAGGGTATGTATCGATGGCAGTGTTCCTGTACCGGGCTCCTTGGCGCAAGGGCCAAGTACGACCAAAAAGCGCAAGTAAGGGGGTCACGGATTTCGAATGTAACAATGAATGGTGAAGAGAAGGTGTAACAGCGCTCAATAGCGCCCTAACTGCATGCTCTTTAAGGAACAGGAGAAAGAAAAAAAAATAGACGGAAAGTTCGGGAGCTTAGCCACTTTTAGACCGGGTATACCCTGTCTAAAACTGGCTAAGCTCCCTAACTTTCCGTCTATTTCTTCTTTCTCCTTCTTTCTTCTTTCGCCGAGTGTATGGATACGCTGGGCAAAGGTTTTACATGGATAAAAAAGTAATAGGAAAGAGCCCTTGCGGAAACAGAAAAGAAAGAAAGAAATAAGGAGAAAGTAGAATACGGCACTGCTTAGAGTCAGCCTCCAAGACCAGTCTCAGTTGTCTGTAAGAAGCTCAACAGCACTTTCAATGCACCCTGTGTAAGACGGCCTCGGTTAGTGTCCCAAGAGTCTTTCACTCGACAAAAGAACGATTGTCACACCTGTCTAACGCATTGGAAAGCTCTTTTCTGGGAGCAGCGAAGCGGAACAAATTGCAGAGAAGGCGCGCAATTGTTTCCCCACAACAGTACAATGATAGCCTGTTGGGTTGTTACCCATTCTGATACGAAATAAGTAGGTACTCTTGCAGGCAACGCCAACAGGGGGCACGTGTGCTGTAAACGACGTAAAATAATTATATACGTAATAAAGTGTGTCAGCGGTCAAAGACAGATCGTTAAAAAACACGCAACGAAAAGGTTAAACCCGTATCGAATAACTGAACTACAAAGTTTTCTGAAGTGTGCAAGCAGACTTGAGGACAGTTATTGCAAAAGCTGCAAACGATTGTTCTGACACTAACCTTGCGTAAGTCATCCGAACATCTAAAGAAAGTAATGACGCCTTACGATCGTCCGCCGTTAGTTGCTGCCCAGGGAAGCGTCATTCGCCCTTCCGCGTTTTGTACCGAGCATGTTTTCAGCGACGGCATCCGCCATCATGACCAATTTGCTTCCTGTCCCGCTGCTCTCACCGACTAATTTTAGGGTGGGATTTCCTATCATCTGCTTCCGCGGCTATTTGTTTTGGACAACAAGTCGTTCACGTCGCTGACACTGACTACATGCTTGACGACGACAATCACAAGCCACTTCGTCTGGTCGCTGCAAAAGACATCGAACTGCTGCCACTATATACAAGAGCAAATTGTCAGCATTACGTCCAACAACATCCTGTCACCACTTTGCGTTCACAAAGACATAGTTCTTCCTCTCGTGTCGTTCGTTTTCGCGTTAGATCTGCACTCGTTACCACCGTAAACTCTACAGCGGAGAAGATCCTACTGCCACAGAATATTACTGTGGCCCGTGTTGCCGACTACGAGCTTGCATTTGCCATGCCACTTCAAACCATCATATCCAAAGACGCTTTCCTCGGTGATCATGTTTCTTCCTCCGCTTTTACCTTCACTATCAGCAGCGACTATATATATTCAAGTAGATCCTCCTTGAGAAGTCACAACGTAGTTTATTTCTTTCGACGTTTCAGCCAGAATGTGGCCTTCACCATAAAGTTAGTGCTACATGCAAAGTGGCGCTCTGATAGCAAGAAAAGTTGCTGAGGGGACTTACTACGAATATATTCGTTGATAAATCAACTTGCAGTGCGGAAATGGCACGATTTAGACTGGCGTGATGTGGCCCTCGTACGTCTTCAAAATGTTTAAAACCACGGTTGGGCTCATTGCGGTGCAAGTCGAATACGGTTAAAACCAACTGGCTTATATCCTAAGTAAAGCTGGATATGTATCAGGTAATTTTATATGCCCCACACTCGCTTATGACGAGTCTAAGCTAACTTTCACCATGCGTTCATTGTATAGACGTCATTATCGGTTGAATAGAGAAGAACTGAAAAAATGCGTTTGTAGGAAATTACCTTACGCGTACTGAACAAAGTAGTCTTCACTAATGACTTAAAAAACACCCTTTCCAAGCTAAACTGCAAATTACGGTTATTCACTCAACCTTTTGATTGTCTTCTGGGGAACGTTTTACGGAAAGATTTTACAGCCATTAATTATAGGACATGTTCCAAGAAATTGAACGCTTCCGTTATTCACCGTCTTGGGGTGCGCGTCTGTCGCAGCGCATACCGAGTCCGATACGTTCACATTGTCCAACTCGCTGTGACATAGTTATTTTACTTTAGTGTCAGTCAGTAACGCGTTTCATATGGAAGATAATTGGCTCTACAAAAGTGCTATTTAATCGGCGAGTGGCGCTCATGTCAAAGAAACCTTGGCGTCACGTGCTCACTAAAATGATGAAGAAAAAACATGTGCATGGGCTTGCTAGAAATATAAATCAAACAACTGGTGAGGGCGCTGTTATATCTGTAAATTTTTCGACCCCGGATGTTTTATGCTGAACACATCCAAGAGCTACGTAGTATCGGGTGCAGTAAAATTTGTGCACATCTGCCTAATCCAGTTGAAACTTATATTTTTGGTAGGCTACCCTTTTTTTGTTAACTTTTTCGGTAAACGGATAGATTATTGTCACAGTAACGTCTAATTGCCTTTGCAATGTTATCTCACATTTCATTTCTGTGTTCCTTATTAATATATTCCTTACACAGCTGGTTCTTGATCATGTGAGACAGTCGCTTTCAACACATTTTACAGTCTTAAAGGCTGTAATAGAATGTCGTCCTCCCAATGCCCTTTATAGAAGGCAAATCGTACCAGCCAGCCAGTACCTAGGAGGTAACTCGAGTCTGCCTCTGGTCGCTGTATGAAGCTGTTCGCGAGGTCACTAGGCTGCAGAACACGTGGAGTCGACTGAACATAACAGCCTCCCTAATTGCGTAGCATTGCACATGAAACAAATGCAAAGCAGGGTGATTTGTTTTATTTGCTTTTATCTTTCTTGGGCAGTGGCTCCGCCGACCTTTCGAAGGTACGAGTCACTATAGATGAATAGAATGGTTCTTACAGGACATGGCCAGGGTCGCCACCTGTTTGTTACATATAAAAGTTCTGAATCAATAACGTAGCCAGAAGCAACGTCTTGGGTGCACGTTAAAGAACCCCAGGTGGTCGAAATTTCCGGAGCCCTCCACTTCGGCGTGTCTCATAATCATATGGTGGTTTTGGGACGTTAAACCCCACATATCAATCAAGAAGCCACGTCTTCTCTATTTTATCATTGCCAGCCAGATGCGCCCAGTCCAGCCGTTCACCAACCTCTCCTCTAGCGCTCCCCTTCTCCTGCCCATCGTCTAGCCTTCGTGAGTGCTTTGGGGTCATGGGGAGGAGATCCCATCATGGAGTACCTTACGACGGAAATCATACGAAGTAATTTTTTGTTCAGTTGTGTACAGATCCTCGGGACAGTGTCTTGAATTTCTAAAGTTCACTGTGTTGGCGGTCACGCAGTCTCCGTAAAAGATACGGTGTTTTGAGATAGCGAGTCACCGTTCGTGGCGCTATGCGGGCAACCAATGGGGAAGCGTCACTGCAACGCTACTACATGCGCTGCGCTTCGATGAGGCAGCGGCGTTGCTTCAAGCCACAAAAAAAAAGGAGCACGAAGAAACAAATCTGACAGTCGTGTGATATTGGAGTGGGAAACACGTCTATCGCACCTTCGGGGGAAAGCACTCGGAAGCACGTGTGCGTCATAAGCAGCGTGATCCCTCATATAGCGCCTCATCACGACCACTCTCTGAACTAAGGCGAACCGACGGCTGCCATTGATAAGCGCGCGTTGGCACCGACATTATAGAAGAAATAAAGTAGGCATTGCCATAAATATCTTTTCTAATGAAATCAGAGAAAGGGGGGAGGCCTCGCTGGCTGGTAACATTTCTCCCCGTCGTTGATACAGCATGTATGTTCGTTTTAAGCAATAATTGATGTGTAAAGCTGTTCTTATATGACATTTCTTCAGATGCCGAATCACAACGATGCCTGGAAGTTGCCAGGGCTGTTTTCTTCTACGAGTATCTAGCAGGGAGTGCCTTGCACAATGCCTCACGCAAACATCACGCACCCGCATGGAACATCACCCAATCAGCACTATCGCGTCAAGTTCAACTATATGCTATTTCGTCAATGTATTGCTTTGGCCTAAAAATCGTGTCGCTGTTTCATAGTTTATCAGGCACTTGCATCTGTATGACCAGGGGAATTATCCCGTCAGTTTCTGTCAGTGGTCGGTTGCTTTGTTTATGGAGTTTAACGCCCCAAAGCAAGTCAGGTTATAACAGGCACCTTGATTTCAGCCACCTCAGGTTCTTTCACGTGCACTGCCTTTGCGCGGTGTACTGGCTTCGAACATTTAGCCTCCATCGAAGTGAGACTACCGCGTCTGCAATCGAACCTGTGTTTTTCGGGTCAGCAGCCAAACACTGTAACCACTGAGATACCGCAGGGGCCTCAAAACAATCGTAAACAGTGTTCGATTTTTTACAGCTGGACCCGACATGACAATGACATTTTTTTTGTTCATGCGTGCCTACGCCGCATCAAAAAAGTTTGACCCCGCGCCCCATTCGCAAACATTTTTCAAGCACCCACTGTTCCCTGACTCGCTTTAGTATTATCCTTGCCTTTAGTTTCCCCTGTTGTATATGGTGGTATATGGTATACATGCTATATGGTACGAGTCAGAAGTTTTGTGTTTTTTTTTCTTTTCCTTTAAGTTTCACGTTCCTCTCTCACAGTTTTTTTTCTGGTTAACCTCCCTGTTTTTCACTCAACCTTATCCTCCCTCTTTTGCTTTCATTTGCTCCTATGCTTATCAACCTGATTGGCAGTATTTTTACTGGAGGAACACGTTCTCGGTTTCTCGCATCTGGGCACGAAATGTTTGTTCACCTTCGAAAGAGGGTTAGAGTTTGGAGCACCGGTACACAGACCTTGCGTACCTATGAAAACAACGTCAGGTTTTCGCAGCATGCGATGATGTTTTCGCAGCCCAGCCAGGACGCGGAGGGGTCGAGCACATCGCTAAGCAAAAAAATTATATCCCGTTTATGCGATTTACGTGCGGCTGTTAATTATGCAAACGGAGGGGGAACATAGCGAAAATAAAGAAAGGGAAAGTATGGGGAAAAGGGAGTGAACTGTTCAACCGGAATGCATCAATAGTGAAGTTTGTAAACACGTGTGGCAGTAGAATAGGAGTGCACAGCCATCTTGATTAAAGGTTTGTTTGCCCACTAGGCCATTTGGTTTGTAACTGAAACTGCAAGAGTGTTATAAAACAGCCAAACTTTATATTAATAACACTCTTCAATGAAAAGATATAATCGTGCTAACTTCAAGAAAAGAGCATGCAAGGAAAACTTCTGACGACGATTAAAGAATTAACATTTTTGATAATTTTTTATGCTTTGCCTACTTATTCTCCTGCCCATAAGTTTTCACAATAGATAAAAAATTGTTGCAATATGGGTTTCACTTGCTGTCGCTGCCCGTCAAAAAAAAAATGCACTTGCGCAAGGATATGCAACGGTAGATCGGACTTCTTCCCCGGTAAGTATGGAATGCAGGCCGATATTTGAGTTTCTTAGAAGGCAAGGAGCACTGAAATAGATGTCGACTGCACTGAAGACGCCAATTTCGAGATCGTTTGGTAACGGGAGCGGCCAGGAGTGCGGGAATAACGAGCAAGTCAGTTCGCACAATTCGGCGTGTTCAGGGCAAAGCGGGCTCAATTTTGCGTCCTCAGACGGATAGGTTGCGATACAAAGTTGCGATACAGCCGGGGATAACTTCCACGCTTGAAGTTTGGAGCATAGCTATTTTTTCCGCCTTTTGATCGCATAACAGCCACGCGATGTTATCTCTGCAGACGTAGCAGACATTGTTAGCGCTTTTTGTGTGTTCAAAGTAAACGCAAACAAAAGCACGTCTAAAATACGTACTTATATATTTAAATAAAAGCGTTTCGAGGTGACTGATCTAACTTGAACACGGTAGGATTCCAACGCACGTGTTTGGTGCGTAAACAGAGGCAATCGGCCAAGGTCACAATTTCGCTGTCTGCAGCTCATGTTTTGAGGCGTTAAACCCCACATATCAATCAATCATCTCATGTTTGCCGAGCGCATTCAGCGCCCCCACAAGAAACACTTGGAGGCATTGACGTGGAAATTGAAGATCGGCTGCGTTGCCTGGACGAGAAGCACCTGAAAACTCTTGTCAGGAACCTGCAAGCGCTCACTGCAAGCACGCAGGTGACATCCGCTTTAGCTAGAGAAACTCCGCTGCACGAATTGATCGATATCAGTGAAAACCATAAAGGTGGTGCTTCAGGAGCCAAACCAAAAGAGAAGAAATGCCAAACTATAGACGACCGGGTGCGCTCGCCCATCTCAGATGACGGCAGCAGACGACTTGTACTGGACACGTGCACACATTCAATGCTCACACTTGATTTGACTCCGATGGTGCTGGCGCTTTGCTCTGCTGCTGTGTGGTTCATGGCGGCAAAGTATACAGTTCCTAGCAAAATGATTTGGCAGATTACCATTCGAAGCATAAGAAGCTCATTTCAACGACGTGAAATTTTCGCAGAGTACATCGCAGCTTGATGCCGCCTCAATGAACCCGACGCGTAAAACTCTAATTTCTAGTCATTCACTGCCTTGTTTATCACTGATAACTTGCGGCGGCAAGACATAAAATACTCAATACAATACCATGCCGAATTGAAATGCTCTATGCGATCAAAAATTTCATACAATATTCAAACCCGCATGTCGTGCTTAGTCTTTGATGGACCCTCTCGATTCGATGGACCCTCTTGACATCGGCACATGGACTGTGCGCGCTTGCTTACTCGGTAATCCCGCCCTCATGGCCGCTCCCGTGACCAAGTCATCTCGAAATGGGTGTCCTCACGGCAGTGGACTGTTATATGAGTGCTGCTTGCCTTTTAAGAAACTGGAGTAAAGGCTTGCAATATACTTAGTGGGCAGCAAGTTCGATCTACCCTTGCCTATACTTGCGCAAGGGCATTTTTGACGGGCCGTAACGGCAAGTGAAACCATATTAACCAAGATGTTTTTTATTGATTGTGAAAGTTGATGAGCAGGAGAATAAATGGGGAAAGTATAAACATATCAAAAATGGTTTCTTTTTTTTTTAAGTTGCCGTCAGAAGTTTCTCTTGCGTGCTCTTTTCTTCAAGTTAGTGCGATTATACCTTTCGATTCAAAAGTGTTATAAGTATAAGCTTTGGAAGTATTAAAAAAATGTGCTGAGAAAGTAAAGTGGAGTTTTTACCGCTCTGCCATAGATTTTTCAAATAAAGGCCAGCAAACTAGGTCAAAAAAAAACGTTTTTAAGTAAAATTTGAAAATTTTTATAGAAAAATCTACACTGCATAGTGACCTTAAATAAAATTGAACGTAAGCGCAAGTACGTCTTTATTTAGCTCAACACGTTTGAGGTATGAAGCTTGAATGTTTTTGCGTAATTCATCGCCAAACTATAAAAAAACAGCAGAGCAGGTAAGCATGACACTCCACCTTTTCGTGATTATTGATTTACTGCGCGTTGAACAATTTGTTTACAGCCGAACTGATTGCGGATCTTTTTTTTTTACTGATTGACCAACAGTATTTAAAATTTTGAAAGAAATTTAAGACATTCACCAGCCATGCTTTGATCAATCTTACATGAAATCACCCTACTTTACTATTTCGCATGCTGGCACCTTGTATAGCACACATCATCGTAATAGAGCAACGGCTAGAAAACATCTGGCATATATCTTTCCCCACAGTGCATTTTTAGACGCTTCTATCAATATTCGTGGCGAAACTGAAGGCTGCCACTCCGCGCAGCGCAATTTTGCCAGGAAAAAAAAATCACAGGTATGTACCTGAATGCGGTTAGCAGCTATAAAGGAGTAGCGGGGTAAAGGAGTAGCGAAATAAACGCAAGTCGATTGGTGCCCAAAATGATGCACGAAATAAGGCTCGACGAAAGAGCTCGGCTTCGCAAACAACGTTTTTCATGATCGACCGGCGCTTGGAATGAGCTTCGACGGGAGAAAAGGAAAGGAAGATGTTAAGAGAGTGCACGCTTGCTTCAATGTTGACCATGGAGAAATAAGAGTTAATGGAAGATACGTTGTTGCCATGAGTACTGTGGTTTCTAAAATAAACTGCTGTCGAGAACGGAATGAACACACAAAAAAAAAAATGAGAGTGACGTGGAAGAAAAGAGGCAGGGGTGACGGAATCAGACTCAATGGGTTTCATTACTTGAGTCTTCTTAATTCATTTATTTTTTTTTCTGGACAAAAAATACGTCTTTCTAACTGAAAAGTAGTGAAGTAAATTACTGAAATGAATGCGGCACAGAAAGTAATGTGGTGGTAAGACAGGCGTTTTAATTAAACTTCTTTTTTTTTTGTGGCTACTACAGCAAACAACTCTTGGAAGGTTTGTGAACAGACACTGAGACGCAGCGTAAGATTGAGCCTTCAGCGCTTCCGCCTTGACCAATTCTCGCTGGAGGAAACTAAAATTACACGAAGGATGCTAGAAGAGATTTCTAAAATCAAAAGGTGGCCGCTAAAACTAGAAAAATAAACTTTCGTGGCTTTTTTACGCACTCTCATTGCATGATCAATGCACACGCACAAAAAACTTTGATACAAAAAACAACACAAAGTCGAGAACTAAGAACAACATTGCGTCACAGGATGTAGGTGGCAACTTAATTTTCTGTGAACAGATCTCTGCAGGTGTCGTCGCTTTCTTTGACGCATCGCGGTCTGCGTTGAGCTTTGAGGGCGTCCTGGAATGTACTACGAGAAAAGTCGACAAATCATGTGGTAATGCAGCTACCTTGTACAAGAAGGGAAGGCATGGCAGGACAAAACAGTGTGTGAAATGCGTTGAGGATTTGGCGCAATTTTTTTTTTTCGCAACACCCGCCTCTATAAACTTTGCGGTCACGTCTATTGAATGAAAAACAAAGATTGGAAACCTCTGGAGGGAACAATCATAAATAAAACGACTGGCAAGAAGAGAAATAATAGGTCAAAAAGGCAAGCATCAAAAATTCATAGTTCGCCCTGAGTTCGCCAGGGAGCCACTGTGCGTTTTTTTTTCAGTTCATGTGTTCTTGATGTTGTTTTTTTCTCGTTTGGAAAGCATGTCAGCTAAACCTGTTCCTGATTCAATTTCTTGTTTTAAAGTGCAACTTTACTTGTTGAAAGTTTTCATTGCCTTCTTAAAAGCATGGTGTAAGAATCTTACACCATTTTAAAAGGCCACTCACCAACCCATCTTTAAAGACAAGAGGGGGATTTTCTCCTCTCCTTCATACACACGATGCATCTTCCTCACCCCTTTGTTCTTGAATTCACGTGAACAATATCAGCACTAAGCGCTACAGCCAATCAGAATTTCGTGCTTCTCGGCTGCACGCTGTTATCGCCGCTCGCGCTGTTGAAAACACACAAAATGAAGTTTGATCGGTTGATTGTGCCCAATATTTATGCGAGACAAAGCAGAATGGATGGGCGGCTGCATGGCAAAGCAGTGCAGAAGACAAATCACATATGATGTTTCGCGTATATCAACTAATCGAGAGCATGTACGCTGTAGACGTCACGGGAACAACTGTCTACGTCACAGTAGTGCGCCAAGTAGAACGAGAAATATTAGGAAGGAATATAGCGCTCTTTTTTTGTATTTAGGAAGCTTGGGGAGTGGCCCTTTAGGTCGTCAGGGTTTGAGCCAGTTACGTGTACACACCTGGTGGGTCCGTTAGATACACATCGCTCGGGTATTGGTCACGGGGGGGGGGGGGGGGGTAAATATAACTAGCTGGTAATCATGATGGTTTTCTTAAACGCTTACTAAACTCGGAGATATCGTCGTAATCTGGAAGTTGAAGTAAGCTCATCGTAAAAGCCGTATGAGCTCTTCAACGTGATAATAAGGCAGTTTGTCGTGAAACTTCGCCCTCTACAAATTCCGGCTTAGAGAGCTGATGAAACAAACAACAAAAAAAGGGTCGGCGGCGGCGAGCTTTTGGGCAAAGCGAAACCTACGTGCCGCGACGTCGCTACAAGTGCCTCACTATGTCGACGGTGCCTACCGCTGTTTAGAAACACACATCTGTACGTCACGCAGCAGCAGGATATCAGTGCGTGCTGGCTCCGTCCGCATTATGTGGCTGTCATCTGCAGCGTGTAGTGGGCCATCGTTGGCTTCCTGTCACTCCGAGACGTAAATGGTGACGTCAGTCGAGATATGTGTGGCTGCGGGCCCACTTAAACATTTCTATTTGCCTTCGTGCGCTCCGAGAGCCAGAATTCGTCGCGTCAAAGCTTCATAGCAAAGCCAACTCATTTCATATCCAAGAGCTTGTATACCTTCTACGGAGAGATCGCGTTAACTTGCCAATTACCACAGCCTCGTTAAAAGCAAAGCGCAAATAATACTTATTTCACTTCTGTTGCAGAACCACCAGTTACCCTGCGTCACCCGTTATACCACGGCTACCACTTTTGATGACATTCACCGCTGCATACCCGCCAGCCGACTGACTGACAATCCTCCTTTTTTGTTTTTTTTCTCTCTCTCTTACTCTTCTCTTTCCTCTCTCTCTCATCTTTATGCCCCTTTCTCATTCCCCCAGCGTAGGGTAGCAAACCGGGCATGTGCCTGGATAACCTCCCTGCCTTCCCTCTTGTTGTTTATCCCCCCCCCCCCCCCCCCATCCGAAGTAAATGTTGTATTTATCTTAGTATGTATGTTTGAAGTACCCTAAGTGTTCGGAGCGCCCATATTGAGTCAGTGGTTACTGCGCTTGGCTACTGACCCTAAAAAAGTGGGTTCAACGCTGGCCGCGGGGGTCGCTCTTAAATAGAGGCGAAGTGGTTGGCGTTCTGTATACTGTGAGATATCAGCACACGTGAAAAACTCCAAATGCTTGAAATTATCAAGAGCCATATATTAATGTCGAGGCCCGTGTGCTCAGATTTGGGTGCACGTTAAAGAACCCCAGGTGGTCAAAATTTCCGGAGCCCTCCACTACGGCGTCTCTCATAATCATATGGTGGTTTTGGGACGTTAAACCCAACAAATCAATCAATCAATCAAGAGCCATATATTACGGCATCTCTCCTTGCCTGAGCTGCTTTGGTACATTGCACATGATGAACCAACCACCCAATTATTGCTGTTCGTAGAAGTGGTGCTATAGTCTTGCTTTCATATATGAAAAAATTGGCCCCATATCTGCATGTTTCACTGCAAATGTGTTCGAAAGACGATATTCTTGCGTCTAGAGAGAGTCAACAAAATGTTGATTTGATGTTTTGCGTGACAAAATTGGTGAATTGTGTTCTGTAGGCACTGCGTTAGAGAGTCTCGATCCGTGCAGCGAAGCCGGACGAGCACATCGAGGCACGTTAGATATGATTGCTATCTGGCAGTTATATTCGAAAACGAAGGAAGGCTTGTACGCCTGTTTCGGAGCCGATAACTTGTATAGAACGGAAAGCGACGGGTAGGTGCCACCACCGTGTCGTATTAGCAAAGCTTTGGAAACACTTGCCCTTGTGAGCACTGCGTTGCACTGTCAGCGCAGCGTGATAAACGCTACGCACGATAAAATTACTTATGTATGCCTTCTCTACTATAAAGACACACATACAAAATATTTACGTGTTGTTATGTTGCCTCAAATATGCGCAATAATTGTTTTTTTGTCAATCACATAAATATGAATTCCAGAACATGAGCAATATTGGTGGGCGCTGTGGATGGGAGGTGGGGGCGTTTGAGATATCGTTTGGGGCCGTTTGGGGTATCGTTACGGTGGAAAACAGATAAATTTGCAGACAGATAGACCACACGTTTTCCGTCGGAGTACCCCAAGAAAGACTATCGTCTTTAAAAACAAAGAAACGGCAAGTGAGGCCATGGCACTGCGTCATCCATATGTAAGAAATCTTTGCGGGTATGCGACCCAGCGATTGAAAAGACAGTAGCTTACCAGTGGGAAAAATATTTTTTCGAGAGACCAGCTGCTCACAGGACCCCCCGAAGAAAGCTCACGTGAGCGAATTGATGGAGGTGTTTATGATGGAGTTGTTTATATGCTATAGGCAGCATATAAACACCTCCATCAGTGCACTCAGTGCTCAAGGAAGCGCAGTGAAGGACAAAAAGGGACATTTACAATAAGCGAAGACAAGGCAGCAACTCGGTGTTTGTTTGTATGGTCATTTCTTTTATGTGTGCAGTAGTTGCGAATTTTTATGCTTCAGTGAAACGAATCAACTCGCCCAACACAAGTTTGAGGGCGAAAATAAGAAGTACCATTCTTTTTTTTTTTCTGCCAGATCCATTCCTGGCCCTATGAAAGATAAATATGAAATCATCTCGGTCAAATCTTGATCTAGTCAGCAACGCTGCAACGCGTTAGTTAGGTAAGCATCCCAATCAGTTCTCAGTTTCGCTTGCTCCTGCCTTGGTTCATCATCGACGACCACACCTCGCTCCACGGGAAGATCGCGCGCCCGCCACCGGCAGGCCCACACTAGCTTTAGATTATGCCCTCTTTCCTCGTCTTCTGCTGCCTTTTTCCCCCTCCCATTCTCCGGCCTTTTCCCGCGAGATTTCTTTTGTGTTCTGAGACCCCGGGCATTACAATTAGACCGCGCCTGCCCGAGCCCTGCGGCATTTCCCTCCTCTTTCCGGGTCGCCAAGGTTTCCCGCGGTGAATGTACAATCCACACGAGGCAAGGGTGACAGCAATTTAGCCACACGCGGCCCATGAAAATGACGAGGTGGCGTAAGCTTCCGTCTGCGGTGCGCTTTGTTTGCTTGCTCGGTCCTCCCTGTTGATCGCGGCGGCGAACGAACTTGGCTGCATTTGTCGGCAGCAGAGTCCTCCCACCCAGAGGGTGGGCCCGCATCGTTCATGTAAATCCTTTGTGCTCTGGTCGTCGGTTGTGCTTGATGTGACGCGGCCCGATGCCCTGCATCCGTGAGAGGCGCCGGGACACGCGCCGCTGCAGATAGCGCTGATGCTCGGGTGCCAGTAGAGCAGCGCCGTCGGCTGCAACACCCCCCCCCCCCTTCCTTCGATTGAATTTGAAACACTATTCCTCCATAAAATTGCGCGAGAACAAAAAGCTCCTTCAGGTCACAATCCTAAATTTCCAATTAATTACTGAGAAATCACATGAGCGCTAATCCGATAAACTGATGACTCGCGCTACACGTTCACAGCTTGAACTGCTTTGAAACCGCGTTGTAGCTTGTGCAGTTGTAGTTCAGGTGGTCCTCACTGTTCAGTCGTGGGGGCCCCTCAGGTCACCTATAGCCCAACAACCACTTCGTCAGTACGTAACTCCTGGTAAATGAAAATATATCTCGTTTCTTTAACGTAGGACTGTTGTAAAACAAGCTTGAAAAATCATATCAATTAAGAATATTTCAAATAAAATAAGAAGTAGAAGATCGAATTCCTACCGTTATAAAAAAGAAAATCGTCGGGTCAGACGTACTCCGTTCTTCTTTATTGATTTTTTTCTCTCTGCGAGTATACTCGCAGAGAAAACCAACGAGTCCTGCTTTCAGCGTTTCGGACGTATGTTATACAATGCTTGAAGCTTGAGCCACGTCGACGTTTTCGATTAAGAATTGACGGGCAAGTATAATGCTTTGAAATATGTGGTGCAGGCGAGCAGTATGCCATGGGCTTTTCAGAGTGCCAATTATTTGGGAGTGCTTGACGCCTCACGAAGAGCGAGCGCCCGATGAAGTGAGGGAACAGCTTACACAAGAAAATCAGGCTCCAGAAAGATGAAACGTGTGTAGTCTCGTCAAGAGCACGCGTGTATGCTGGAACAGCGTAATGATTGAAGCCAGGGCAAGATGGTGTGATTAAATCATTAGAAGAGCGGCGAAGCAAGAGGAAGCTGAAAAGCAAAGTGATCACAAGAATTTTCGACTCTGAGCTGATTTTTTCTGAAGGAACAAAAATGAAGGAACAGGGAGGCGGTGATTCATGAATAGACTTCATGTTTAACCTTCATGTTCTTGTCGTATCGTATGTACGTATTGTTACAAGTTCGGTTGATTGAATGATTGATTTATTGACTGCATGACTGATTGACTGATTGATGGATTAATCAGACGGCCTCTCCCTTGGAAATTTAAGGCTCCAAAAAATCTACCAATCACGCCATTGATTGATTGATTGATTGATTGATTGATTTACTGACTGATTGGTCTCAGGTGTTCAGTTTTTTTCAGGCTCTCAGTTTTTCACAAAAATTGTGAATGAAAACCCCGGATGCTGCATTATAAGAACGGTTCACGTAACATTTCGGGCGATCGCCAAGCGCTACCCTATTCTTTTGCGTTCTACTTCGCTGGTGTTTATGCTGGCGAAAATACGAGAATAGTGATACGATCATGCTCTTCAAACTCAACCACGATGTTCTGACTGATATACTTTACTAATGCGTCACTGATATATTTGGAAATCGGGATTGACCACACCAACTCAAAAGTTCACGACACTAATAATAGACCAAAAAAATTCAGACGCGGTGAAGCTAAAACAGGGCACTATTTTCAATGGTTAATTATTCACACTAACGTCAAGAAGCAAAACAAATTACAGTGCCCGATGTTCTCTGAATTGTTTGATTTTATTGCCATCCTGTAGTCGCTGCGCTGCAGTTTGTGCCATTTTTAAATGCCAGCGCGTTATCAATGAAATATTGACCGAGTCGCACTGTTTTTTCGCAAATAAGGGCTCTCCCAAATGGTAATTCCATTTATTATTTTAAATGCGAAGCATTTCTTTGCGAACCTCGGCAACTTTGTGCGTATGTATCTATCTATCTATCTATCTATCTATCTATCTATCTATCTATCTATCTATCTATCTATCTATCTATCTATTTAGCCGCCTATGACCTTTAGATCTCCTGGCCGTTTCGATGATGGTATCGATAGCAAAATTGGTATGACATAACATGACTGTATGACGAGCATAAGTGACTAGTCATAACATAAAATCATGACATGTATTATGATTTACATTTTGTGCTCTTGCAGTTCTTTCGTTCACATGACATATAGCAAAACTGGTATGGTATGACATAAGTGCATGGCAAACATAAGTGACAGATCCTAACTGGGAAATCATGACATGCATGTCATGTAACTCATGACAATAAGCCACGTTCATGGTGCATTTACGGTCGTTTTGCTAGCTTCACATTTACCAAATTCGTTATTACGGGACGTGAATTGATTACGAAGTTATATGACTGCTGTAAACATGATAAACATGAGATGCGTGTCATGTAAGAACATGACTACATGCCATGCTCATGATGCGCTCGAGGCCGTTTTGATACCAAATTTGGTATTACGTAACGCGAATGGACGACGAAAATAAATGACACGTTCAAACATGATACTCATGACATACGTGCCATGTAAAACATGACTACATGCTACGCTCATAGTGCGCGCGTCGTCGTTTTGATAGCACCACATATACCAAGTTTGGTATTACATGACGTGAATGGACGACGAATGTAAATGACATGGCCAATCACGATAATCTTGACATGGAAGTCATGTACACAATTTACGTGCGCCTCGCAGCATTGCGCTGATTTTAAAGGGGCATATTAAGCTTCCTCATTCGTTCTTAGCATATCATCGATTCCCAGTGTACGTGCACCAATTGTTTTAACAAAAATGCTCTACTCTGCATTGCCCCAGAAGGCACTACTATTGGTTGTAATTATTGGCAGATAATATGTCACCCTACAGCGGAAACTGCTGCCTCATCACAGTATCATTTGTCCGATCGCTACAGATCAATTCATTGATGAAATTATATTGATCTATTGCGTACACCCACACCTTAAAATGAGAGAAGTACAAGAGTACGCTGTACGATTATGACACGTGCACAAATAGTTTAAAATCTGAAGCACCGAGAATACCACTGAAGTCATTCCTTGTAACATCGGGCAAATCATTAATGAAGGAAATAAGCAGGCGCTCCACCGACATAAATAGAGAATGCTGTTAGAGGATTGACCTTAAGCACTAATGGCGCTGAATGAGTATCTAGGGGGTTTTTCTTGTCAATATAGCATGGGAATTCAAATCTGTTGGCGACACATTACACACCAATTCTCATTTTTTTACGCCCCCTCATATGCACTGCTCCGAGATGATTAAGTGCACATGATTGCTTTAGTAGTCGTCGCTTGAAATATAATTCTACACAACTGGTCAATTCTTGTAGCGACGCCAATACAAATCAGCCTGCGCGCGTAGGCATGAACACAAGAGAGCTGAACCAGGCAACATAAGCGCCAACAGCAGAAGCGTCAAAAGTATATATCAAGTATTCCTTTTCAAAATAAAGTAATTGAGGGACGTTTCGACAAAAAGCAGTCCTCTACTTATAGAGTTGGATAGTACACGGTATTGCAGTCTTGGAAGTACAGGCTAAAATGGAACATTTCAGTTTCTTTACATTCAAATTTCTCAAGAGTTGATGATCCCGCAAGAGTAAAATTCAGGAAAGAAAAGCTACAATAAATCTTGATGAATTTCCTTGTCCGATAAGTTAATTTCTCGTTTAAGTTCTGTTCTTTCCTTCCTCCTTTTAAATAAACTTTTCGTTCCTGTCGGACAAAATGGAACCGGCACGCCATAAGATGTATTGAATCCGCTGCCTCAGAAGGAGTGCATTGCGTGTCAAGAAGCATTACCAGCTGATTTTCGTTTCTTTCTTCGTCTTCTTCTTTCTTGATTTTCTTTCCTCTTGGTTAGCACGTGGCTGTGCGGTAGTGGTAACTCTTGTCTAAAACCTTCTCCTCCGTTTTAGGACGCACCAGTAGGTCCAGCAAAACCGTGGGCAGCAATACCGGAAGCACACGGCCTCGTATTTTTCTCCAGAGTGTCTACCACTCGCTCGCTGGATTCCGTGCCGACCGGTTGTGCCCTCGCGATCTCCGACGTCAGCGTAGCTCTGGCCGACTGGGCTGGCCCTACGTCATTTCCTGACGCCGACCTTCGACGACAGCGCAGCTCGGACCTACTGGACTTGCTCTACGCCATCTCCTTACGCCAACAAGAGCTCTCGCAAGTGGTGCCACGTCCTCGGACTCCTGTGACCATGTTTCCATCTTTCTTATCTCTCCTATCCCCTCGATATGCCCTCGCTCGCTGGCTTAGCGCATCTCTCTTTCTCTACACCTTTATTCCTATCCTTTTAATCCTTCCTCACCCCCATCCCTTGTGAGCTACTGTTGAGGTGTCGCACCCTGATGCAGACAGTTACGGGACTCACTTTTCTCTTCCTTTCCCTCTCTTAGAATCACCTAGTAGTAGAGTGTCTGATCGTGCACCACTGCACACGTGTGGACGGAACAAAGTGCCGCATAACCCACGTTCATGTCCTTCTCGCTTCCCACTTTCTCCGGCTCCCGGACTCCACGTAGGAGTGCCAAGAATGCCTGTTCCTCTAGACAGATTAGTCTTTATTTTATTTTCCTTTTTATTCTTGTGTGCACCCAAGCGCCAGATGAGCGTTGTCTTAACATCACGCTCCCTCTAATGTAAACAAAAAGACGCCTGTGTTCTTGCTCAGTGGGCTAAGGCAGGCCGCTCGATTACAACGGAAGCAGCACACGAGGGTCATTCCGCGGGTGCATATTTACGAATGAAAACTGCACGCCCCTGGGAGAATGCGTGCCCGGCCATTGCCTGTGCGCGCCTCCGGCGTCTGGCCACCTGCGCCCTGGTACAGTAGTGTATGCCATCAATCACTTTGCGGCTCACGGCAGCCTTCAGTTCAGTTACGCGTTAGACATTCGTGGTTTTTTCCTCCTCTCCCATACATACATCTTGCTTTTGTGTAAAGATAATTTTTTAAAGTAGTGAAGGGTTGTTCATGTTCCAAATTAGTGTATAGTTGCCGATACACCAAGTTTTCAGTGGGACTAGGGACGTACAAGCTCATAAAAAAATGGGAGCCCTTCTCTGTAGGGAAGCGAAGCTCGAGTTGGCGGAGCAACGACAACGCCGCGCCTGGCCCTGGCGGCGAGCTCTGGAAAACTTGAGGAGAGATGCGGGCGAGGTGGCAAGTGAGTCAGTGTGTTTCAGCGAAACGGGAGCGCGTGCGACACGCGCGTAACGCGTTCTGTAGTCGGTGCGGGGAACTTACGCGCCCTGCCGTCAGTTTGGCGCACTAAAACGAGACGATCGCTGTGCGGAGTTGCCTTTGCGCGATGGAAGAAGTGGCCCTATCGAAGTGTCGGCGAGGTGCGAAGCATTGTAGTATTGTGGGCTGCCACAACAATGCAGATGCTCTCCCCGTGTAAAGCTGTATGAGTTTCCCAGCAAGTACAAGCCGACGAACACAGCCACGTTCGCGAAAGATAGAGGAAGCATAACACGACAGCCGAAAAAAAAAAACGAGGTGAGCCCTTCAACTTGATTCACTGTGGGTAAACTTGAGCTTGCTGCATTGCGGTGACGTCAGCAGGTCATGCGCCCACGGCACGAAGGACATGACTCTATTAAACTTCTCGGAGATTTTAATGCCATGACCGTATAACTCTAGTTTTTATTTATATTTTAACACGCCGAAAACCTTTGTACATGACAGTACACGGCTGCTACTGCTAGATGCCACATCAAAACAAAAATTTTATGATTTCCATAAACGTCAACACATCATATCGATAGAGTACGCGGCTTCATGTGGGCAGAGTGAGACTTACCTCGAGGCATACGTCGTACACGGTATTATCACGGAGGATCCGAGAAACGCATTTCGCAGTGACTCGGGCGACCTCGTCTTCCGTCGTCTGCTCCACACCATAAATTGATTAACGAGATTTACTCCTTTTGTTTGATTCGTTTTTCGGAACTGCTCGTCCAGCTCAGACATCTTATGAAGCCGCACTGCAGGTGGTACATTTTGAGCTGACTCAAGCGCAGTGCGCGCTCTCTGCATGAGCATGTAAGCGAGAATCACCGCATTGAAGGCAAGGAAAAACACGCGATATACATCCCTGATTTCTACTTTCCTACTAAAGATGGCACCGCCTGCCCAGGGTGTCAGCGCCACCATGCGTTGCTTTGGTTTCCTATAGCAAATAACAGAAAGTTGAGCTGGTTGGTGAGTATTCATCTAAAAAGAGGGGGCTTGCAAACACGGGCATGTGCACAAGAAAGCATTAAAGACACCTAAGACGCCTACAAACGACTGTTTAGCAAGATGCTACCAAAAAAATTCGGACAATTGAATATTTGCACCTGCGTTCCTCATGCATTCATTTCTATTTATTTATTTATTTATTTATTTATTTATTTATTTATTTATTTATTTATTTATTTACGCAACATAACTTAATGCTCTCTCCTAAATTTATTTCCTTCTCCCGCGCTGGGAACTTGACCTTCATCCTCGTGACCTCGTCCATAGGCGCACATCTTAGTGTTGATACAAGCAACGACGGAAGTCATGTGTGGAACAATGAAATAAACAATGACATGTGGCAATAGGAAAATACACGTGATTTCGATAAAAGATCCAATTACCATATCGGAAACGGCTGATCGCTGACAAGACAATGATCGAATGACGAGACATTATTGAAAATGGTGACCCGAATGCGCATGTCGCCAAGGGGCCTTTGACGGCCGTGTTTCGTTTTTCTACACCAGCATTTCTGGTGACATGCCTGCACCTAGTATTTCGCGCATACGGTGTCCTCTTCATGAAAACGTCACTCATACAGGTTTCGCTCCAAAATCAAAATATATGCAATGGAGTGGCCACCCTATACATTTGACAGCCTCCTTGGACGATGGACTCTTCACATAAATTTTGTTGTCCTTTTCTTAGGAGGTTCAGCGAAAAAGTGCCCTCATTTGCATCTCATAATGTTCATTTCACTTGGCTGTGGATCGCACAATATCCTGTTTTAGTTCTTGTCAACCACGCAGCGTCGCTTATTTTCTAAAGAATCTTATTACATGCAGCGACACTTATTGTATTAGGCTAGTTTTGCTGCTTCATTCATATCAATGTTTTATTATTCTGATAGCAATTATACGGACACTCTCGAATGATTTTTCTCGTCGCCGGCACCTTCATGTCTCGGATATATATATGTACTCATATAGGTAAAAGAGTTAGGGATATATGGAGGAGTTAGAGATAAGAGTTAATGAAGAGTAGCTTATTATTCTGCGCTTCGCCGATGACATTGCCTTGCTGAGTAACTCAGGGGACGAATCGCAACTCATGATTACGGAGTTAGACAAGAAGAGCAGAAAGGTAGGTCTTAAAATTAATCTGAGGAAAACGACAGTAATGTACAACAACCACAGAAGAGAACAGCAATTCGAGATAGGTAATAGCGCACTTGAAGTTGCAAAGGGCTACGTCTACATGGATAGGTAATAAACGTGGAGCTGAACTACCAGATTGAAGTTTTGATTGATTGATATGGGGGGTTTAACGTCCCAAAACCACCATATGATTATGAGAGACGCTGTAGTGGAGGTCTCCGGAAATTTCGACCACCTGGGGTTCTTTAAAGTGCACCCAAATCGAAGTACATGAGCCTACAACATTCCCGCCTCCATCGGAAAGGCAGCCGCCACAGCCGGGATTCGATCCCGCGACCTTCAGGTCAGCAGCCGAGTACCTTAGCCACTAGACCACCGCGGCGGGGCCACGAGATTGAAGTAACTAGAAGAATAAGAATTGGGTGGAGCACATGTGGCAAGCACTCTCAAATCTTGACAGGTAGATTGCTAATATCCCTCAATATTAAGGTTTATAACAGCTGCATCTTGCCGGTACTTACCTACGGAGCAGAGAGCTGAAGACTTACAAAGAGGGTTCAGCTTAAATTGAGGACCACGCAGGGAGCAATGGAAAGGAAATTGGTAGGTGTAACCTTTAGAGACAAGAAGAGAGCAGAGTGGGTCAGGAAACAAACCGGGGTTCAGGATATCATAGTTGAAATCAAAAAGAGGAAATGAACATGAGCCGGGCATGTAGCACGTAGGCAGGATAACCGCTGGTCATCAAGGGTAACTAACTGCATTCCCAGAGAACAAGCGGGTTAGGGGGAGACAGAAAGTTAGATGGGCAGATGAGATTAAGAAGTTTGTGGGCATAAAATGGCAGCAGCTAGCACAGGACCGAGTTGACTGGCGGAAAATGGGAGAGGCATTTGTCCTGCAGTGGTCGTAGTCAGGCTGCCGATGATGATATGTAAACACTACAGAAAGAAAAGTAAGTTCGAAAAAAAAATTCTGAGGTACCAACTGGAGACTCAGAACCAGCGACTCCTCGTTCCTCAGCGCGCTGCAATAAACAGCTAAGCCACACCACTCATATTGTCCATATCACTAATGGCGAGCTATGTAATACACCATTTATCACTGGCTCACTGCCAATAGGCCTAAAAGAAACATTGTTGAACGAAGCATGTAGACAAGCCATGCATGCTTCGCTTAAACATTTAGGTGTCTAGTGGTTTGGTCAATAGAGCGGTGGGTTCACTGGAGCACATATAGTTGGATGAAAGTGGCATTCCAAAACGTCTCTGGGTCTACTTTCACTCTGAAACTACAGAAAAAAAGTTGGCTGATCTCACGTACAGTAGGAATCAACGATATGCGAAGCATGAATGAGGAAGGCTGACATGTCACTTTAAAATGAGCACAATGTTACGAGGCGATCGTAAATTATGACGTACATACCTTCCATGTCAAAATTATCGTGTTTGGACGTATCATTTCATTTCATCGTCTATTCACGTCCTGTGATGCGAAATTAGTATGTGTGGAGCTAGCGAATCAGCCGCGAGCGTGCTATGAGTGTAGCATGCAGTCATGTTTTACATGACATGCTTGTCATTATTATCATGTTTCTGCGTCTCATATGCCATCGTCATCTATTCACGTCACGTGACACTTAATTTGGTATATGTGGAGCTAGCGAAACGGCCGCGATTGCGCTATGAGCATAGCATGTAGTCATGCTTTGCAAGACACGCAAGCCAAGGTTATCCTGTTTGGACATGTCATTTACCTTCTTCGTCCATTCACGTTACGTAATACCAAATTTATCATATGTGAAGCTAGCAAAACGGCCGCGAGCGCATCATAAGCGTGGCATGTATTCATGTTCTTACATGACACGCATCTCATAATTATCATGTTTGCACCAGTCACATATCTTCTTTCTCCATTCACGTGACGTAATACCAAATTTGTTATATGTGAAGCTATCGAAAGGACCGCGAGTGCATTATGAGCGTGGCATGTAGTCATGGCTTACATGACACGTGTAATGATTTCCACGTTAGAGTCTGTCACTTATGTTCGCCCTGCAGTCATGTCATATCATGCCAGTTTTACAATGTCATCTGAAAGAAACCACCGCAAGAGCGGCAAGACTATGAAATATAAACCATCAAATTCATAACATACACTTCAAGAGGCGACCATTCAAGAGGCGAACACGTCTAGGCGAACATAACATTCTAGAGGCGAACACGTCGTGAGTGAGTTAGTGGGTGAGTGAGTGAGTGAGTGAGTGAGTGAGTGAGTGAGTGAGTGAGTGAATGTACGCGCGCAGTAGGTTTGAAACTTTTCTATAGACGCATTTCGATGCGCTGCTCTGGATTACCTGCAAAGCGTGAGTCAAAGCAACGCGATGCGAAGCGTTTCCTTCGGCAACAACGAGCGAGTGAACGGAAAACGGGGCACAAATACACCGCCGGAACTAAAGCGAAAGTACGTCGGGAATGCTCTGTATTATTTTCAACGTCTTTGTTTTTTTCGCCTGAAGTACCACTGTATGCAACAGGGCTTTTGTGGGTGCTGTGCTGCGCCAGTCTTTTGGTGTGCAAGAGGTGTAGTGGGAGTGACATCAGACGATATCAAAAAGTCGCAGTTCACTTGTTCTTCGCGTTGGACAAAGCTTTGCTTATATTGACTTTTTTGTCGTTATTTTGGGAAAGCCAGGGAGCAAAGTCAAGGTCATTTGAGCACGTTATCGCCTCCATCTTCATTTTCGTAGCATAAGCTACACTGGCCGATGTGGAGCAGCTTTGCGTGGCTTATCGAGAGCCATGCTGCACATGCCCGAGAAGTAGTGACGTCACATGGCGCACAGCTGGCTCGTGGGAAAAGGTCTGGGAGCTCCTTAAATGATGTGTCACTTGACTAGTGTGGGCTCGATTGTTAGTCCATCCGTCCATCCATTCGTAGCTCATGCGTTACGTATATCCTGGCATATCTGAGCTATGAGCCAATGCTGAGTTTCTTTAATCTATTATTAAGCAGGTACTCCTTTTGACTGCACAACTGAGGAAGGAAGTCCTGCAATAAAACTTTGTCCCCCGCCTCTTCCCTATTAGGGAGCCCTGCCCATGCTTATGATGTTCGGGGTGAGCTTTATCTCAGAAGTCTACATAAGAAAAGCAGGAAACACAGCTCTTTGTAGCTTCTTTCCCCGTGGCTATATACATCACAACGTTCTAATAACAACATTCTGTTGCCATATCCTAATAATATTATCTGGGACTTTACGTCCCCAAACCACGATATAATTATGAGGGACGCCTTGGTGGAGGGCTCCGGAAATTTCGACTATCTCGTGTTCTTTAAGGTGAACTGACATGACACTCTACCATTTCGCCTCCGTCGAGTCACAACACTCTGTGGGCCTCACTCGCCGTGGTAGCAAAATAGCTACGGTGTCCAGGCTGCTCAACTTGAGGTCATATTATTGAGCACGGACCTTCCTCGGTTGCTGGAAATCAAAACGAATCAGATATGCTTTGGCTTAATGTGCCGTTGAGCGAACACAGGTTATCAAAATTATTTCGGAACCGTCCAACGCAACGCGACTAATATGATTGCAGGTTTGACGAGTTCAACAACAGATACTTTTTTAAAATTATAAGATTATCTGCTTCCAAACTGCAGAGGATGTGTCAATTAAGAGCAGCTTTCCAGAGCTTCGACTGAATTCATGCCCGCTTTGTTCAGCACCAGATAGCCATGTAGTACTGTACGTCACGCCATATTCACAAGGGGAATTTCGGAAATTATGTACCTGAAAACTATACGCTAAGGTGGTATACTAATAAGAATGAGTGAGGACACCATTACTGGTGCTTTTCGGTGCCTTCGTAATCTTCTTATATTCCTGCTTGAAATGATCTTTTTTTCTTTTTTCTTCATTATTGTGACAGGCAAACTAATTACGAAGGTTAGTTTATAGCCAAATTCAAATGGCGGCGTTCTTTTTTTCCGTTATTCAGCGAAAATTTCTCGCCCTAAGGAAGCGTTTAGAATGAGAACCTTTCTCAGAACATTTTCTTTTTTTTTCGCTCCGGCATCTTATACATCAAACGCCGTTCTCATGATTAAAATTTATTCGCTAGTTCATGCCTTCGATCTTCCTGCCTGTCTATCTGCTTTGCAGTCTTCTCTTCCACCCGAACAGAAGATTGGCATTTCTTTTTTATTATTATTATTGTTATTCTCAGCTACCGCTCGTGCTCGTCGCTATTGTATAGCCCCGCTACGCGCCTCCGTAAAAAGTGGAGCCTCCCCTTCTATCCCTTATCGAGGGAGCGCTTCATTCTCTGGTGCAAATATTTGCCCTACGATTCTCCGAGCAATCTTCACACACGCAATTCCCGCTCTGACGCGCTGGCGCGGAAAAATGGGAGCTCCTCGACGTCAAAGCCGTGGAACTCTATTTCAGGCGCGAAAGGTTAGAGCATCCCCCGTAATCCAGTATATATCCTTGTCGTTCCCTTCAAATTGTATTGCATGGGTCTTTGTTTTGTTTCGTTTTGTATTCCTATTTTTACGCAAGCCGACCTTTAGAGACCTTTATTCAGTGGTTACGGCAAATCTACGATGCATGTAATAGCATGATTTTTTTAATGGCCGTTACCATTTCTAGGCTACCTGAACGATGAAATTGTAAGTCTGTCCTGTTACCAGGCAAGGCAATCATTGCCTCAACGAAATGAATAAAATATGTTTTATTCACCAGGCTTGGTTTCAACCTGGGCCCCAGTGCTCCGCGAAGGTCTTGAAGGGGCCCTAAAACACTTTTTCAAGTAACCAGAATTCCCTGGAAGAGCTTATTGCCTCACGAGTTCAACACTGCAAAAAATTTGAAGAATCCGTCCAGTGCGAGTGGAGTTACAAAGGTTTGTCGCATGCTGCAATTGCATTCTCTCTTCTCTCGTCCCGACGAAAGCGCTGGAAGCTAAGCAAGGAGAGATGACAGGGCCAGAGAAAAACGTCACGCGCGCTTCGCGACCTTGAGCACTTTTTTCTTTTTTTTATTCTTCGAATGCGCAACTTTTTCAGTGTGATCGCGCGCACGCGTGGAAAAGTAGCGGCCTCCCGCAGCGATCTCAGTAACGAGTGAGCGCGTCATGTTCAATTAAGCCAATGGCTGATAGATAGGTCGTTAACGCGTGATTTTTGGGCACTTACCGGGATTTGTCAAGAAAAGAGAGAGCAATTTTTTAGCCTAATTTGGTAATTTATTGTAAATTCTAGGCTGCGTGCTGTGCTATAATATTTGGCTCGCGTGTTCTCGGGAGCCTCTACTACCGATCGGCAACATTTTCTGACCATGCTCAAAAAGTGCTGCAGGGCCCCTTTAAGCACTGCTCTACGGACCACATCTGCGAAGCGTAAAAATATCCGAATTGTGTGAAAATGTCGTCCCAGCGCTGCACAATATATGTAAAAAAGAACACGTTCTATAGAAGGTATGCGTAGGTTGAGTGATGTGGTATTGCGACAAAAAGCATCTGCAGGGCAGATGGAAGTTATATATGGTGAATTGCATATTCATCAGGAAAATTCCGAATTTGCAAAAATCTGATGCCAATTACGCGATTCGAATGCGCGTGCCTTCGGACTATTGAAGATGTGTACGAGCGCCTGAAAGACTTCATCATTGAAGTTGGTAATGCTCGAAAACTTTGTGTTATAGCACAGGACACAACGTACAACACAACTCTACTATTATGCACCACTTAAAGAACTCCCGAACTCGATTTATTTTTCTGCCCTCTGAGCACCAGGGCCTATTCTACAAAGCCCTGTATCTAAATATTTTTCTTTGGGCTCGTATATTTACTCATGTTCACGCGTGAAAAATCTTTGAGTTTGCTATGCATACTATACAAGCTCCCGATTTACTAAGCAAGCTGGGTGTTCTTCGCTATTGTTTTTTCTTTTTCTCAATTTGGTACGCTAAAACATTCTACTCTCGCACCAGTTTTCATACCCGTTTCGTTGTGAGTACAAACATATGCGTTCTACTGACTACTATTAAAGGTAATTGCTCCTTGCGACTTTGGCTTCTGGAAACGCAATGTCTCAGGGCCCCACATATGTTCCGCTTCTCTACATCGATAGAAAGCGTATAGCTGCGGCGAAAAAAATCAGCAGTTCCCACGTACTTTGGGCAACGATGTTATGCGAAGCATGCGGAGAAAAGGTGACTGCGTTATAATTTATTTATTCAGTGAATTGTTACGAGATGACATTAAAGATGTATACAATTGTTGTACGCACAGACATCTGTTAAACAGTCGCATGTTCGCTCTTGTGTAATGATGCCAACAGCAACATAAGTATTAGCAACAGCAGAAGCGCTATGCTGATAAGTATAGAGCTTGTGCCAGCGAAGATGGCGGCCCTGGACACTGCTAGACAAATTAGCTTCAGTGGATGGCGCTTCAATACAGTTGTCGTTAACCCGACTTGACAACTGTATGACAGGAGTACGCATGTACTGTTTACGAGACAGCATAACCAGTACTGCAACCCTAATTGATGTTTCACGAACGTTGTTGTCTAATTGAAAAGCAGTTCTGAGACCTGCTGTGGCTCTGTGGTATAATACTGGATTGCCACGCAGAATTTGGGGGCTAGATTCCTGATGGGACCACAAAATTTATTCGGTGCGTTTGTTGGGTCAACGCTGACGATGCCAACACTTAGTGGCAAAGCTTATTTGGGCCTAAAACAAAAAGCGCACCTGATAGTAATAACGTCTGCAGTAACGTGCTTTCAAGGCTTGTTTCAGCGGGCCAGTTTGTCATCTTCTGTTTTACAGCCTGTCGCAGTGTGATTGTTTTCTTTTCAAAACAAAGGTGTTCAAGCCAGCAGTAAAATATTTGTTGTATGCAGAAAACTACAGAAGGGTTTGCGCCCCAAAAAACTGGGCGAAACCCACAACCAAGTACAGCAGGTGTCAGCGTTAAACTCAAATTCTGCGGGGTTAAGGGGTACATGTGAAACACGTAAAAAAATAGGAAGAAGAAGAAAATATAGATAGAAAAAGACGAAAAGAACAAAAAAAGCAAGTGATAGAAAGAAAGAGAAAACTAGGGAGAAATAGAGGAAATAAATTCGTGAAAAAAAAGTTCAGACAGACAAACAACGAAAGAAAAAGACGAACATAACAACAGATAGAAGGACGAGCGAGAAACACAAACAAGGAAAGAGAGGGAAATGCTCCGTATCTCGGGACTTTATACCATAGTCGCTATTCGCAGTCTCGTATAACCTAAGGATCGAGTAATTAAACTTCGATGATAGTGCAAGGCGTCGCAAAGACGTACAAATTATGGGTCTGTTCCAATACTCACCGTAGATGGCTAAACAGACAGCTAAATGGACGGTGGCCATCTTAAGTCCATTCCAATTCTCACGTAGCCGGCTAAATAGACAACGCCGAGAAGACTGCATCGAGACAAATACTATGCAGGCTACTTTGCTGTCTAATCGAGATCGCGGCTCAGCGAATCACTCAGATAGATCGGATCTCGTCTGAATGGTCGTCTGCACACAAGCGACGCTTTCCTATAGACGCTCAATGTGAGTAACGTTTATTTGTTTTTGATTTCAACACAAAATAAGCCAGAAAATACTACTGTTACGTTTGTTTATATTAGCTTTTTTCGGACGCGAGGTGGCGAATTTTCGCTTAAAAGCCGCCCAGAAGTGTTCTGATTCTCGGACAGCATGAGCTCGGTGCCGTCTTCTAAGCAGTCTGCGTAGACTGTATACGTGCTGTCTAAGAATTCGAACGCAGCCTATATAAACCATCTGCTAATCACCTTTCAAGATACTGTGCGTGCGTCCACGGGCAACCAAACCCAGCAGGTAAAATTACGCATCACACCTGCCGGGGGCACGCAGCCCCACTTTCGGCTCTTATTTCAATACGCCTTTCGCGCTTTGACAAACGGTCAACGCGTTCCCTCTCTGATTGAGCCGCATGTGTCAACCACCGACGCATGCTTTCACTTGCTCATAAATATACGACATCCGGGCCGATGTTATCGACTTGGACTTCGTAGGAAACATCAGGGAGACGGCGACGGAATAAACGCACCCACAGTGTCTATATAATTGTTATTCCACAAAAAATAACTCGGTGAGGTGAGCACACCCCGACAATGAAATATAAAATAATAGCAATCGCTGGGCGGACATCTAACAGGGGCCAAACGGAAACGAGTACGGAGGTTATTGGAGACTGTGTCGCAGCCCTATTATTCAATGCGTCTAGCTTCAGGAATTGCTGGAACAGCACAATACCTCGCAGGTGTCGTCTATTTCTCTCTCGAAAAGCAGGAGAGTAAGTCTGAAAATAAATATGCACAAAACGAAAGAAATTTGCAACAGTCGCGGCCTGAAACAGCGTTTTGCGATAAGTGGAGAGACGCGGAAAGTTGGAAAGGAATATGTCTACTTAGGACAAGTAGTAACTGTGGGGCTGAACCACGAGAATGAAATAACTAAAAAAATAAGGATAGGTTGGATCACATTCGGAAAGCATTCTCAAATCATGAATGGTAATCTGCCACTAACTCTCGAGAGGAAGGTATATAACAGCTGCATCTTGCCGGTACTTACCTACGGAGCAGGAACCTGAAGGCTTACAAAGACGATTCAGTATTAAATTTACAACGACGCAGTGAGCGATGGAAAAGAAAGTCATAGGTGTAACCTCAAAAGATAAGAAGAAAGAAGAGTGGGTCAGAGAACAAGTCGGGATTGAGGATACAACAGTTTAAATCAAGAACAAGAGAGGGACACGGGCCGGGCACGTAGCATGAATGCAGGATAACCACTGGTCAATAAGAGTAACTGACTTGATTCCTAGAGAAGGCAAACGCACGAATGGGAGACGGAAAGTTAAGTGGGCTGATGAGATGAAAAAGTTCGCAGGCATAATGTGGCACCAGAGAGCACAAGACTGGGTTAATTGGTGGATTATGAGAGAAGCCTTTGCCCTGCAGGGGCCTAGTAAGGCTGCTGCTGCTGCTGCTGATGATGATGATGATGATGATGACGACAACGACGACGACAACGACGACGACAACGACGACGACGATGATGATGATGACAATAACAGGTGATTTCGTCACGTCTCATTTCATGAATAACTTTGCAGTAATGAAGACCACTCACTGGGCAGTTCCTTAAACACGCGCAATGTATCGCGTCATTTTGTACTTCTGAGCCACAGCGATAGTGTCTGCAAAATTATCGCTGAATGATTCTCGTTAGGAAAATTAATAACTGTTGGCTAATTGCTTCCGCTACGCATATATGAATTTTTTTCGCAGGTGCGGTGCCTCGCCTCGAGTATAGCATTTCAAGCTATGCGCGATTACGCTTACTTATCACCTTCTTTCCTGCCTGCCACCAATTTTTTTTTTCGCTCTCCTCTGGAATATTGTTTGGGCACCAGCTTCCTAAATTCCAGCACCCCAAATCTTTTACAAAAGTGCAGAAAAAACCCGCAATAAATTCGTCACAAGAGGTTTGCGGTATGCTAGAGCAGAACCTATAAAATATAACGTAACACTTTTTTAAATCTGTAAACTCATCCGATTTTTTCAAGTTTATGCGCTTTCTTCGTCGCCCATTCTCTTTCTCGCCATCCGTATCCGCAATTTCAGCATCGGTTTCTATTTCAGCATGTTGCAAGTGTAGTTTGTGGTTCTGAGCGGTGAAGCACCGTAGTTCTTAGTGAGAGAGTCAAACGAGGTATTTCCTTTGGAATGCTTCGCAGCTGTGTCATTGTTTAATTTTCTCACAGCGCGAAACGGGGTGAATCAATTGCTGACACTCCAGGCATCGTCATTGTAGCTTGGTCGTAAAATGTTGAAATTATGTCAAGTTCGCGCCAGTAAAGGACACAATAAAAAGAAGAAAGATATGAAACAGACAAGAACAGGCACCAATCAATTGATGACACACTATAGCCTAACAATCTGTCCTATTCGGGGAGTTTTTTTTTTATTAGCATGAAGAAACCGCTACGGTGCATTTTATGGAAATGCAATAGTTGTTTATTGATTCGATGTTTTCCACCTCCTGATTCCCGCGTTGTGGTTGTAGATTCCTGATTTCATTGACGAATGTGATGAGTTTCAACCAAACGTATGTAGCCTTTGTGGCCGTTGAAGCTGTCGTGTTTCATCAGAAGCATTCATAAGTCAGTTACGGGGCTTTATCGACTGGGGCATTGGTAAATTTAAATGGTTATCTGGATGGTCTAGGCAAGGATCATTATTCACACACCATTGCCTTTGCGATATCTACCACAATACTCGAATACACCTTAAAAAGTCTAGACAACCAGACAATCGAAGATTGTCAGCTAAGAAATGGCCCCCACTTGCGCACTCGGCAAGGCCCACATGTCTTGCCGGTTTGCCACTACTACTCATAGAAAATAGCGTCTGCACCCCTCGGATGAAGTTAGGGCAACTCGTACAGTAACTCTAGCTTTGGAGTATTGGGAGGTTTGTGTCAGTGGACGCTATACAAACTTTCACGGTAGCTCAGCCGTATACGGCTCAGACTAGCGATATTTTGGACAAGTTAATGGTACATGTGAAAGGCTAACAGCGTGGAAGCGACAAGGACGGAGAGGAACTAACAAAACAGGGACTCACCTTGGTCTGCATCACTTCCGGGCTGTTAGCCTTTGACGTATACGGTGCCACCATAAAAAAAAACAAGGGGGGGGGGAATAAGCGGGGCGAGTCGGAGGGCGGGAAGTGGCGTGTTCGGTATGTTTCCCAGTCACATGACGGTTCAAGAAGGACACAATTCGACATATTGTTGGTATTATTGTTCTAGTCTTTGCATTAAATTTCGGATACACGTTCAAAAACAGTCCACAAAATTTTAAGCTACATCAGTTAAACCGTGTTATGGTTATGATTGTGTAACTTACAAGAGCTGGATTAAATTATGTGTATCAGCATTTTTGACCCAAGGTAGTTCGTGGCCGTTTAAGTTGAATGCAGGAAAAAACACGCAAAACGAAAAATAGGATATATAGAAAGGCATTCTCAAGTAGCCTTTGACTTTAATTCATACATACGTAAGAAACTTTCTGCCTAAATGGTGCGCAGAAAGTATATTCTACTGCCGCAGTGATCACGCGCACGAAGACGCCTCGCTGTTTCGCTGCCATCTCTAGTGTTTGTTCGGTTATGAACGCGGACAGGACTTTAAAAACTACACACTTAATTATATTTGCAAGGGTTTTAAGTAACAAATCCACGATATATGATTTTGAAAGACGCCATAGTGAACTGCTCCGCAAACTGAAGACGACAAGCCAATCGGGTGAGTTCGTGAGGTTTCGTGGTAAAAAGATAAGACAGCGCTCATTTTTAAAGGAAAGCTGAGACGGAGCTGAAAGGGAGGGGCCTCCTAAACAGGGGTGACTCGAGATCGAGCTCACACGGTTTCGGCTTGACATGTGAATTACGTCTGACAGTGAGCATCCGTGCTCACCTTGAGAAAAAAGTTCTGGTCGTTTTTATTTTAATTAAACCAGTGGCAAATCAGCGCCGCGTATGTCTCATACTTCCTTCAAATTGTGTTCAAAACAACCGCTGCTTGATATTCTCCTCTTCTTGATTTCAACTCTGATATCCTTAATGAAGGTTTGTTCCCTGATCCACTCGGCTCTTTTCGTGTCTCTTAAGGTTACACATACCAATTTCCATGAACGGGGCATGTAGCGCGTAGACAGGATAACCGCTGGTCATTAAGGCTAACTAACTGGATTCCCAGAGAAGGCAAGCGGGTTATTGGGAGACAGAAAGCTCGGTGGGCGACTTAGATAAAAAAAGTTTGCGGGTGTAAAACGGCAGCAGCAAGCACAGGACCACGTTGACTGGCGGAACATGGGAGAGGCATTTGTACTGCAGTGAACGTAGCCAGGCTGCTGCTGCTGCTGCTGGTGATGATGATGATGATGATGATGATGATGATATTTTCACCAATGGCTCCGTAAATATCTGATGAAACTGCTACAGAAATGACTCATTCTGTTCGCTGAAAAGCCCAACTTGTCACATATTACGGGGTAAATATTTTATTTGAACAATTCACAATGTGGAATGTCTCTTAGCTTCATTAAAGGGCCAGTAAACAGGCTCCGACTTTTTTTCTTACACCCCCCATACAAGCTCGGCAATTCGTAGATTAGACCGTAGTGATCACGTTTTCTGAATATTACAGTGCTGCACCCCGCGCTGAGCCTCTATTAAAAAAACGATTCACACGCATCTTTCCTACGCCTGACCGACCCCCTTGCACGCACAGTGACGTCAACTCGACGATCAGTGAGGTGACGTAGCGTGAAGCTCGCCGATTGGTCTAAATCAGGTGTGAAAAAACAGTAGGGAAGTGAACGTTAGTTCCTGTTCCCACCCACAGCTAGAAACTGTCCCTTGTTTCTTCGAACTGTGGCGAAAAAACCAGCCTCGAAGTTGTCGCGTGCACGTGTACACTTTTCGCTTAATTACAGCACCTATGCGCACGTACGAACGTACTTCGCACTTGACATTAGCAAGACGGGTAAAAAGCGTTGCTTTGTCGTCCGCTGCAAATTGAGCGACTGGGCAGCGGAGGAGCATCGGCACCAGGTGCCTCACGATGGGGCCCTGCGCGCTGCATGGCTGAAGTGAATTGTCCATCCAGCGACGTACGTCGGGGACCTCATCATTTGTGGTCGACACTTCATACCTGACGCTTATACGGTTGGCACGCGGCTAGTGCGGCAAACGGTAAACAAACAACAACGCTTCGCAGCAAGCAGAAGTGCGTTCCGACTGATCAAGTTCGCTGATGACGTCAATCGCTGGCGTGGTGTCACGTCGACGAAGTGGGCGGAGTCACGACGATGGGCTACACCATCCTCTTCATGGAAGGGAGAAGGGGGTGAGGCCGCGCGAAAATTTGAAACCAGCTTAGACCAGTGTTCTAACCCCTGTAACTTCCTTAATATAGCACGTATTCACAAAATTATTGCGACAGCATGTTCAAAAAAAAAAAACTGCACATATAGCTCTTTCAAACATTTCTGGACCTCAGGGCAGTTTACTCGCCCTTTAAAGCTGATACTTGAAAAACTTGGACTTAATCACTGTGTACACTTAACGAAAGTTACATACCAGTGGTTCGGATGCACTTGAAGTAACTTTTACTGTGACTAGTATGGCATAATATAACAAAGGGCTTATTTATAGTACAACTTAGTTTTGCAGAAGTTTGCTTTTTTGTCTGCGACAATAATGTTCATGGCCAGGCAACAATTGTTGCCACTTTTTCTTACTTCTTACATGAACTTATATTTGGTATTTTTTGTATAAACACATACAAACACATTTTAGCCGAAATTGTAGTGGGGTTGGAACCTACTACTCTTTTTTTTCAACTTTGCAACGTTGGCGTTTGTTATATATTGTGCAAGAAAAAAAGCATTTCTCGAACTACGAAGTGATTTGAAGCGGCTACATTCAAGTGTTCTTCAATGCGCTACGTCCCACAGTGTGCGTGTGCTATCTGGTCGTTGTCTCGAGAACTGCTTCCCAGGCTACCTTGGGAACAATGTTGTCGTTATTTAATAAATATGATGGGTCTGCATAAAAACAGGACTACGAAAAGCTACATTGGTAATTATGAAAACTAAATTCAATATTAAGTAACGTCAAAAGAAACTGGGAACCGAAACAATAAAGGTAGATGTGTATCAAAGCATTCATTAGCTATGGGAATGCCGAAACAACCCAAGCATTCCACCCATTCACGAGCAGGGCGTGCAACGAAATATAGATTACCAGTGTGAGGCTGCTGACGTCACTAAACTATGAGAAACTGGAGCCGAAAAAAACAAAAATTATCTTTCCTGGGTGCTTAAAAAATGACCAACATCGTGATCGGCGGAAAATATTATATTGCGAACATTATTATGCGTAATGCGTCCTAGTAATTAAGTACCCAGCTCCGGCTGGTGGAAAGGGCCTGTGAGTTGCCTGCAAGCATGACTGCCTAGAATAAAGAAGATGCCCAGGTGTGAAAGAAAAAGGTTCTGAATTAAAGTTTAATTTTCTCTCCAACACAGGCACACCCACCACGGTAGCCGAGTAGCTACGACAAGGCGCTGCCGAGTTCAACGTCGTGTACTGTATCCCCGCTGCGATGACCACGTTTAAACCTTGGTTGAAGTACTCGGAACGTGACGTGAATGCTTTCTGACGCAGGACATGCAAGGCGGACGCCAGTGTCCTCCGGCGAGGGCTGGCGACAGCGGGTGTGGACGAATCATCAAGCCTACTTGAGGAGCAGGAGCAAGTTGTCAAGGTGCTCCAGTACGGCGCCAAGGTGGCTCTCGACGAAGGTCTTATCGACGCCGATACGGAACGACAGTTTCGGATGTCCGGTGAGAGCAGATATATCTCTTAAACTTGGCCGTACACCTGCGACCACGCGGTGGTAATTAGGCACACCATTCGCGCTATAACTTGGAAACCGATGAACCTCGTTTCGTTCCGGTCAAACTTTGACAGGCTCCGTCGTGAGAGGTTTGCGATGGGCTCGATGTAGGCCACTGGGGCTTTGGACCCACTCTTCTCTCAGAGCTATACAAATCACGCTCACTCCAGCAACCCATGACACTGCGAACGAAAGCGTTTGCGCTCCTAACCTTCACGGGTGCGGTTGGGATATATAATAATCATTTTCTAGGTAGAAAGCGTTCTATTCAAGCTCTGACTGAGTGGCCAGAGCTTGGTACCACCGTTTCAGCGCGCATAACGCCGCATGTGCGCACGTGTGCGCCTGCTCTTGAGAGTTACACTTGCTTGACAGTCACTGAATTACTTATGTAAAGATGAAGCTAACGTTAGCGATTAAGTGTCAACATTTGCTAAAGTAAGCGAGCTATAGACAAGGTGCATGCTATTGGGAAAAAGTTCTTGGCTCTGTGCATACCTTATGTCAATACGGTCAGAGAATGGCAGTCACTGTCTACGCCATGGTCCTCTTCGTTCAGTTCTTTACTTAGTATATATTAGCGTATGTTTCACTCTTTCTGTGTAAAATGTTTCTACTTTTGTTTAAGCTGACACTATTTCTTTTTTGTCTGATCGCAGGAGTTCATGCTCTTCTAGACCATGCACTAAAGCTTTCGAAGACTGCCCAGCACAAGATCATTTGCGTCGTGAGGCAGTTCGATGGTAAAGTGCTACGACAGCAATTCTCTCTTTGCTCTTTCTTCTTTTTGAGCAGGTGCCTTACCGTGTGTGGTCATATGAGTTGAAATCTTTCTTAATTTGACCTGCTTTTTTGCATTTCTAAGGGTATTTAACTGAATGTTTGACCCAAAGGACTTATAATGCGTGCGTGTGGGCAAGTGAGCGTGTGCGTGTATGGGTGCATCACATCATCAAACAAAATATGATTAACAAGTTTTAACGGACTTATGCTGTGTGAGTGTACGTACCTCTCTTTCTCACCACGTGAAAAAGAAGACAAGTGTCCTTCGACTGTAGCTATTCTCTGACAATTATTATTGGTATGAGCCACTGGTGCTGAGGAAAAGAACGCCCCGCTTGCGAGCGGCATTTGCTTTCAGACAGTTCAGTATGTGACTTACTTTTAATCTATTTTCAGGTTCAGCCATTCAGGCGATTTCGAATTTTTATAATGAAAAAATTTGATCCACTGGCGTAGGCGGAGAAGGGGTTTCCCTGGAGTAGACGTTTCCCTGGTAACGTTTGCCAAGGTTTTGGTGTATATATATATATATATATATATATATATATATATATATATATATATATATATATATATATATATATTTATATATTTATATATATATATTAATGAGATCTAACAGACAGTCATACCAAGGAATGTACAGGGGAAGTTATTATAACCAATGGAATGTAAATAAGAAGAAAGAAAAGTGGATGGAAAAATAACCAGCAGTGAGCAGGAATCGAACCTACGACCTTGGAATAACGCGTTCGATGCTCAACAGAGCACCGAACGTCTTCCTGCTCACGGCTGGTTATTTTTTCATCCACTTTTCTTTCTTTTTATTTAAGTTCCATTGGTTCTAAAAACTTCCCCTGTACATTCCCTGGCATTACTGTCTGTTAGATCTCATTTATATTGTGTTAAAACACGGAAAAACGAGCCCTTAGGTATACACTTCTTTCCCATATATATATATATATATATATATATATATATATATATATATATATATATATATATATATATATATATATATATATATATATATATATATATATATATATATATATATGTATGTATATATATATACGCTGCTACTGTTCCGAAGCCACTACTACTTCTAGGATAGTGATTATAATAAAGTATATAAAAAAGGGCTAGCTCCGGCTTCAAATTGCTTGGAAAGGACCTACTGGCTAAGCTTTCATTTTATTCTATTTATATTTACACCACGAGTACCACTAGGGCCCTACAGGCCGTTACCTGGGAGACAAGTATGAGCACCAAATAAGGTGAACGAAGGAAAACCAAACTTCGTTTCGGGACTTGTGTTCTGTGCAAAATTCTTCATCGATTGAACAATATTTGATGCTAGCGCACTGGGCATAACTTTCGTGCAACAACTGTACAAAGTGTGATGCAATGTTCCATGGGGAAATCCTAATAGAAAAGTCGCGAGTGCTAAGAATCACGAACATGCCCGATGTTCTTAACACGAGCCCCAACACATTATCCAATCTGACAGATACTACAACCAGTATATATATAATATATATCGCCGCGGTGGTCTAGTGGCTAAAGTACTCGGCTGCTAAGCCGCAGGTCGTGGGATTGAATCCCGGCGGCGGCGGATGCATTTCCGACGCAGGCGGAAATGTTGTAGGCCCATGTGTTCAGATTCGGGTACACGTTAAAGAACCCCAGGTGGTCGAAATCTCCAGAGCCCTCCACTATGGCGTCTTTATGGTGGTTTTGGAACGTTAAATCCCACATATCAATCAATAGATCTTTGGTCTTTCGTCGCATGGAGTTTTCTAAAATTAATTAGAGGAGACTCTGGTGCTGCGATCGTTCAGCGACCATGGAAATCATGGGTAGTACACGGACTTGCCTACGCACTTGCGGGCAGCGAATTGCACTTGTGGCTTCGTTTATAGTTGTGTTTCGGTTTTGATTCGAGAGAAACAATGAACCATTTTGAACTTCGTGACACGATTTGAAACGGTAAGCCTAAAAGAATAAGGTGATGAAGCGCAACCGCTGCACATATGCTGATTTTCGTTTCGCGAGAAAACAGCTTCAAGCCGCACGAATACACACGGAGCCAGAAGTACGAAGATTATACAAATCCGTGTACTACTCATCATTCGCATACTCGCTGAAGAACCTTTCGTTGCAGCTCCCATAGACTTTAGTGCCAGAGTTTCCTCTAGTGTATATTTAGGAAACTCTATACTCGGTCCTCTCGCAGAACGCTCCACCCTCTGGAGCTTTGGTCAGACCACCACTTGTGCCCACTCTCCGGCATCATGTCACAAAATGAGCCTGCTGGTGCTGATGTCTTCACCCACCCACCGCCGCGAGCCGCACTTCAATGATTGTAGCATCGATTTTGAGGCGACGATGTGTATCCTCTGCAAACATTAAAGCTAACGAAGTGTGCCCTACAAAGAACGAGATTTTCTTTTTGATTGTGTCAAGCGAAATTATTGTAAGGACACGATTACTTTTTTATAATTCTCGCAACATTTTTACGTAATAAGTAAGACCTAATCTAGTCAAGTGCTTCAAGCTGTCCACTCACCTAAGCATTGCTCTCCCGCAGCAAGAGTTTTAATGAGGCTAAGCACGCTCTACAAGCGAGTAAAAAAAAAAAGGACGCGAGTGTATACGAACTGCACACACGCGGCACGTCTTCCTCCTCTCGAGTGCTCTTCCCGACTTCAGCGCAGCAGAGTAGCACAACCAGTGAACCTCGCATAGAAGTGCTCGGCTCGAAGGAGAAACATTCATGCAAGTTGCTCAGATCATTATCGAAGCACACCGCCCCATCAATGCGCTTCGACACAGACTACACACTCGAGCTCCCGGAACGAGTTACTGAAAGTGGAAAGCATATTTCGTTCACATTCTATTACGTCTCTTTTTTTTGCCTCGTTTTAATACGTTAATGCCTTATCAGGAGTGCCGCTTGACTTCATTTCGCGCAAGTCTCCGGGGTGAAAAAAAATAACATGCACTTTAAGTATTCTTTTGCATCGCCATGGTACGTGATGAGGCGTCTTGGGTGTTAGCGTTTTAGGGTCTCGAAGGTTTCACTTTTATATAGTCGTTGTTCTTAATTTCAGCTGCTTGAAGGTGCTATTTTTTATTTGAATTCAGTGCCTCGTTTTTTTATACGCTAGCCATAAGTGAAATCTGCTCGTCGCTGGGATAAGACCACTCTTGACAAGTTTTAACATTACCCTCGCTTATTATTTCTGTCTTTGTTTGTTTGTTTTGCATTTTACCATTTTATATTTTTTCACAGTCTTTAAGGAAGACAAAGGTAGGAAATCTAAAGGCTTTTCTTCTGAACACTTTCAAAATGTGTCAGTAGACTTTAAGGGCGCATTTACACTTGAGAAGTGAAGGGAAAAGGAAAGCTCCACAGTGGCCGGAAAACTACTTCCATGTGCGTCGAAGACTTTCACATTCGTTCTGCCCCATCCCGCCGCCGCTGATGTGGCTATCTTGAGAATGAATTTTGTACCAAATTCTAGTTATTAATGCAAATTAGTGAGAAAGAAATAGTTGTCATATTTTTTGACGTTGTTATGGGAGATAAGCCAGTAGAAAAGACACGAGCGAATGCACCGACAGTGGTGGTGGCGGATTCAGCTGGCTGTAAAAAAAAAACGTGAGACATGTTGGGGCATGCCAACGCACTGTCGCTGCCCTGCTGCCCCGCCTAATTGAAGAGTTGTCGGCGATCGTAATCCAAACCAAGCTCTCGATGAACGCGTCCTTGTTTAGGCCTTCAAGCTTCGCCGTTCAGCGCGGGTAGTTTGCGATTTGAGCTAATGCGACCCACCGCCGACGCCTTCACCACCATGTTGAATCTGTGGCCGGCTGGTTAGATCAAGGGGCTTGATCTAGCGCAGCAAAACAAAAAAATGTAGACGAGGCAGCTTGCGAGTGTCACAATTACAGAACTTTTATGAATGCATCAGAATGGCGTGGACGCGTGTTGCGTGTGATTTAGTTTGGTAGAAGTTTGATGAGATGGTGGACAGACAGGCAGAGATATAAACAGACAGATGCACAGACGGACGGAAGGACGGACGGCTCAGCTGAGAGCCCACGAAGCTTCACCCCGCTCATCATCATTCACTCCGTGGATATAAGTGGGGTGGCGTATTGCGTTCATCGTGCTCACGATATTGGTGGTCACGCTGGCTCCGTAAGGGATACGGTGTTTTGTGATAGCGTGTCACCGTTCGTGGCGCAAATGGGCAACCAATGAGGAAGCGTCACGCGACCAAGGCGTTGCTTTGAGCCACAAAAAAGCAGCACGAAGGAACAAATCTGGCTGACGTAGGTTATTGAAGTGGGAAAGGCGTCTATAACATCTCCGGGGCAGGCGCTCGGAAGCACATGTGATGAAACAGCGCTACTTCTCATGCAGCGTCACATCAAGGCCACTTCTTGCAATAAGGCGGTCCTATGGTTCCCATTCAGAAGCACGCGTTTGCACTGGCATTGAAAGAAATAAAGGGGTCATTGCTTCAAGTAAAAAAAGAACCTTTTTAATTTTTTTTATTGGAACCTTACACGCCAGCTACACGAATAATGTCATCAAACAAGAAAGGGGCGAAGCCAAGTTAAATATGTGTATTGCCTGTTGCACCACTTTTCACAAAATCAAGTTTTTCGCATGTTTTGAACATTGCTTTTGTCAGTATACAAGTAATTTCTGCCACCAAACTCCATCTTCATTTATATTTATGCGTATCTGACTTTTTGTTTGCGCTTTGTAGATCGCCTAATGATTAGTTCACTGTGCATGATTACCATGCCCCCCTCCCTTTCGTATCATTCCGCTTTTCTGTCCTTGCTGCACCCAGCCAGTTTTTTGACGCGTAAACTATTCACAGTGCTAATGCTAATGGATAAAATGTTCTTCTGCAGCAATGCTTATTGATTCGAAAAGATCAAAAAGTTCAACACAATGGCTGATATCGAGCCCCTACACAAAAATTGATGACTCATTTACCACCAAAAAAATTGCACAAACGTAGAGCAATCATTAAATTGGTTGCATGATGAAGGCAGCGTGAAAAGGATGAAAAGAAGATAAGTGCACCTACGTGAAAATTGAAAGAAAAAAGAAAGAAAGAAAAAAAGAAAGAAGAAAAGGAAAATGGAAAGAAAATTGTATTCACGAGAAACAAATAAATTTCAAGGCATCTAGAAAACCCTCGCGTCGTTGCAAAATGATTTCGTTAGAGCGCAAAATGGTATAGCGCCGATTTGCTTCCGAAACTCTGAATAAAAAAAGAAGGGGGGGGGGGGGGGTCTATAAGAAGCAACTGCATGCTTGCTCAATGTTTTTTCCACACATCGGCTAGTGCGTCGAAAAAGTGGCACAGAATCGAAGTAAATGACGGTCATTCGCCGTGCCAACCATAGCATTACTAGCCGATGTTCTTGCATCAGAGTCTTTGCAGATAAAGAAGGACGAAACCACGCCCACTCCAAGTCCCTCCGTCAAATAAATAAAAGTAAAGTGAAAATGCACATACGCGCGTGTACACATATAGTAGGGACAGCGGCCTTGTTCTAAGGCGAGACATTTTGATTTTGCAGTAGCAACGCTCCGATACATTTCGCAACACGGATCAATATATTATCCTCTTTTCGCATATTCGGGCGGTGTATTACGAACACTGTGTTCTGCAAGACAGCAAAACGTTTATGAAATCCCTATGTCAACAGGTAGGCGTCTTCGGAAGACGGCTCGCTGTTCTCACTCGGTTTGTGCATTCTTCAAGAAGCTAAAAAAAAGGGAGGTGCTTCGAGGAAGAAGAGAATCAAAGATAGAACATCCTTACGAAATGGTGCAAGCCATTTCAACACTCCTTCTGAGTGGTGATGCAACAAAGTACACAGGCGAGAGAGGCAAATGCGTTGAGAGCAAGCTGCTTAGTAGCGCCCATCACCAAATGGTGTGAGAGAGCAAGACAAGGCCGCATCCAGAACGGCCGAGTGATGTGTCCGAAATCACAACCACCGAATGTCGGTGAGGCAACGGTCACGTCCGTCACTTGTCATTGTCGTGGCTAACGCCTGGAGCTACGCTTTGGCCACCGGCTCAAGGCCAGAAATTTCGCCAAGGTTGATGCCCTGATATTGAGGCCGGTTGATGCCTTGATAAAAATAGAGGGTTCAACGAAAGCTTGCGTAATGACGAGTAAGACATGCGTCTAGAGTGACAGACATGAGCTTGCTCTTAAGCTTACACGTGTACGCAGCACTGGTGCTAATGACTTCAGCTTTTCGGTCGACAAAGGTGAATATTATTTATACGCTGAAGGTTGACTAAGATAGAGAGTTTTAAAATTCCGAGCTTGCTGGTGCTGTCGTGAAGGCTTACCGTGTAGAAAGTTCTACTACTGAGACACAGACAGCCGCAAGGCACGAGGAGACATACGAGGTGATCTTTCAACAGTTTTATTTCGGAGAGTGCGTGACCTTTTGTGCATTTATTAGAAACACACTATGATTGGCTCCAGGTCTAGCTTTACACGTGTGCCTTTAATTTGGGGCTTGTGTACTGAAAGTAACGCGATTTGTCTTCTGACTCACGGTATCCTACAATTTCGCATTAGCGCGTGAAGCCCAGTAAAGTTTTCAAGGCTGAAAGGTTTATGTGCAAATCTAACGAGAGCTTGTAGCTTGTAACGAGTTCATGTACAACCCCATTTGAAGCGTTTGCAAGACGTGCTTTGTTGCTTAGGTATTTTTCATGTCACCTCACCTGTTCAGCCTTTGACGATGCAACAGTTTATTGTTTATAAAAGAAGGCTGCAGGACATCGGCCGAAATTTCTCATTTCATTGGAAGTGAAACACTCAATTAGGCCTTCCCTATACTGTTCTATGGACATCTGATCTTCAAGGTGTACATGCATTAAAACGTAGTCCTTCATCATCTGCTGACATTAGTCTAGGGTGCACCCGTCTGGCTTAATGTTTGTCTGTCAGCTGGGGCGTTGCCAGAATCAATTTTTGAGGTGGAAGGCGGGGGGGGCGTTCAACCGCCTTTTGTAGCGTGACTGAGACGATGAACAGCAATACTGGCCGAATAATGCAGTGGCTATAGTCAACAAAGATGGTACCGCTAGAAGCGCGCGAGGAATGCAAATCCTACGCACTGACCTACAACAGAGGCGAAATTCTAGAGGTCCCTGTAGTTATCTTAAGTACACGTTAAAGAGCTACAAATAGACCGAACTGACATTTCCGGAGGCCTTCACTAACTACAATGTACCTCATAATCATATTGTGGTTCCCATATGAAAAACAGCAGAAATTTTACTTATCTCTAAGTTTGATTACCAGAGCTGCGTAAAGTTGTATGCGTGTGCACTTCTGGCTTCTCGTACATTTTGACTTATTATCAGCTTATTCACGAGCAGATAACGCATTCAAAGCCCATAAATTAGATACTTTGCGACGTCATATGTGGAAGGCTTGATGGCAATACTCCACATAGGTTTATTTTTCTCCTGGTGTCATGCAGAGCACACGGATGTAAATTGGGAGGGGCCGCCTCGCTCGCAGCATCACATCACGGGAGTGCAGCGTTAATAACAAACCTGCTAGTAGATATGACACAAAATATTCATAGACATCTAAGAACAGACCTTTGAAGAACAGATGAAAAATGATGTCACGGTTGGAGGCTGCCAAACAATCATGACACTAAAAATTGGTTCTTTCTTTCCGCACTTGAGTAGTGGTCTTCTGCCATGGCTGCAACCGCATTCTATGTTTTCAAAAGCAGCACTGTATTGTCTGCCAACAAGCACATTCGATACCGCTCTTCATCTTATTCTGTCTGTACATGCAAGGTCGATTCACCTAATAAACTAACCCATCCTCAATGTCTTCCTAGAAATGTTGGCGGAGCTTGGAGGGGCATTTCTTCTACGCTCCTATAACTGAATACCTCATCTGTTGTCAAAGTATCTCCAAGAAAGAGAAAACTAGTTTGTTTGCTTCTTGTTGGGATTGTGCGATATGGAGAGAGGCATGACATGTTTTATTCTCAAATTTATGACCAAGTAAACACGATACATCAAACTCGAGCGAATTTCGCAGCACGCACTAGAGAAATACTAAGTAAATGCTCAGAGCATTCATTAAAGAGCACATTTAACAGCAGAGTGATGGAGCAATTCTAAGTATATCCCATAAGAAAAAGTTCTTGCTCCTTCTCTGCGTATCACCGATCTTTAGATATATATAGTGTCATTGTGTTGCAGATACACAAAGCGATGAAGCTTAACAGCTGTTCAGTGAAGCATATCAAGAGTAGGAAGGTAGAGCATCACAGGACCAAACAATGCGCTCCTAATTACACACGTGTCTTTTCCAGTCACAGTGCGAGCACCGAGATATATATTGCACGTGCTGGCTGGCAGACCTTCAGAACTGTTTTTAACGCTGGTAGCTTCCGCTACAGTGCGTTTTTTCACTTGTATGCTTCGACGCGTGGTAAACATACTTCGAGTGCTACAGGAGAATGTTCCACACACGCCGTCATGGCTACGACCCGTGCAAACACTCCCAGGTTTAAAAAGCACAAATATAACCAATATTGTATATGGAAGGACGACCACTGCTGTACGTGAATTGGTGGAGAATCGGAGGTGTTATTTGAAGGTTGTAAGCTCGGCCTCTACCGGTGTCAAGTTGCCTTTTTGTGCACTTTAATTTCTTCACGTTCATATCATAACTGCAACAAATAATGACTACTATACTTTTCTTGGCCTGGTTTTCTGCTCGTTGTCCTAACTGCTGGAGTAAGTAGTGCAGGCTTCTTTGCACCACACAATTGTGTGGCAAAAAGTGTGTAGATAGGTTGGTGAAAGGCCTACCATGAGAAGCGACTGGGAAGGAGCGCGGCTTCCTCAAGTGCCGTCACGCACAAAGACGCTGCGGTCGAGTTGGTCGACTCTCCGACCCGGCGCAGAGATGGCACTTGAGGCAAATCATCAATAAACACGGGTTTATTTACCCAAGATACAGCAGAGTCACAATCACGGGCTTGCTAGCTGGCAGGGAACTCCGCAAGACCGACCAGTGTAGGCTTGCTGGTAGGCAGTCAGGCTAACGCACAAAGGGCAACAGTCGAGCAAGCGTACGAGATGCCGCCTCCTAAAGCAGCGCGTCGACGTCGCGCCTATGTGTCTCTGTCCGGCGTCGAGCGAGCGCAGGGTGAACGCAAGCTACCGGGAGAGGGACTGTCACGGGTGGCCAACGAGGATTGGGGGAGCACAGTGACGTGGGCTAGCGTTACGAAAAGGGGAAGTGTTGTCCGGGTAACCTCGGACATGCTTCTCCGTGCAGGGAAAGCCGATGCAGCTGCTCGCGCCAGACAAAAATGCGTGGCGGCGACACAACGGTGGTCATGTTCACGACACTCGAGCTGTATAGGGCCAGCGCTCACGCTAGAATAGAAGCAAGACGCCAAAAGAGAACGGCGCGTTAGATTACCACAAAAGATTATGAGAAAAAAAAAATAACATCTTGAAACGCATAAAAATGATCTGATTTTGTTGTAAGGACAACCAGGTTCAGACAGTTAAAATTTACCATCAATTTCTTACGTGCGACATGCGTGAAGGGACACCCTTTCGACATGCTGCAATTTTTTTTTATATACGCCATGCGCAATCAGTTGGTACTCCAGTACAAAAGTGACGGCGCGTGTGGAGGGAACTTTATAATTGAGGCTATTCGAGCTTCTGGCTACCAAAACTTTAGAATCATCGTCAAGTGAGCTGTCTGCCTACGAGACACTCAGCACATTATTGTATTCAATTTAAAATATGACATTTTCTTAAAAACCTTATCACCTAACTTGTTGGGTAGCAAACCGAGGCGAAGCTGTCTTAATCTCCTTGACTTTCATATTCGTTTCTGAAATGAAAACAACGTGAGGGTGGTTCTCGTGCGTAGCCCTGAAGGCATTTTCTATGTATTGTATTATTTAAGAAATATGGGTGCCACCATCTTGGGCTGTTAAGCCAATGTTTTCCTGTTTCCGTATTTGCGGCGTGAAATATTAAGGACATGAAACATCGTTTGCACGAACCCAACCGCTTTCATTCGTTTGCATTCACCGCAGCAGCGTTTGTTAAGTGACTAAGTATCCCACCACAAAGGTTAACAGCCCATTACGGCGGCACCGTAGCCCATCCGTAAAATAGTCTGTGTAGAGCCAGCCCAAACTTGATAACTTTTCGTCTTAACATTCCAAAAGCAAAATATGATTATGGTGGACCCCGTAGTGGAGGACTCCAGAAATTTCGCCCACCGGCGGCGCTTTATATGAAACCTACGATAGCCAGAGTTTGAAAATAAGTACGCTCACCATGTGGTGGCGTGACCGGAATTCGTTGCACTTACTAATGCAATAGTTTTTAGTTCTGCTATCTATCTATCTATCTATCTATCTATCTATCTATCTACCTATCTATCTATCTATCTATCTATCTATCTATCTATCTGTCTATCTATCTATCTATCTGTCTATCTCTCTGTCTGTCTGTCTGTCTGTCTGTCTGTCTGTCTGTCTGTCCGTCCGTCCGTCCGTCCGTCCGTCCGTCCGTCCGTCCGTCCGTCCGTCCGTCCGTCCGTCTGTCTGTCTGTCTGTCTGTCTGTCTGTCCGTCTGTCTGTCTGTCTGTCTGTCTGTCTGTCCGTCCGTCCGTCCGTCCGTCCGTCCGTCCGTCCGTCCGTCCGTCTGTCTGTCTGTCTGTCTGTCTGTCGAAATATTCCGCGAATAAGCCAGCAAATGACGCCGCTGTGTAGATTTCTCATTAGTGCTCACAATGCCTCTAGGACACAAATTGAGTTTTTTTTGCCTGGATTAATTAAAGGCGTTAAAAATAAACTCAAAACCTTGTGCTTTCCAAATTAGAAATGATTTCCCACGATGTTACAGGCTTTCGACGTGAGAAGATTAAACAAATCAAGCAGGCGAAAATATACAAAGCGCAGACTGGAGCCTAACAAAAGGTTTTGGGTTGTTGCCCAGACAAAAAAATACTGAATTTCTAGTGAATTTCTCACTTTTAGACGATACCAAATGCTCGCCATTCACAGAACTCGCAAAAGTAAAAGCAGCAAGTACATGATTGGAAAAACACGAGCTCCTCACGGCTAATGAGGCATAGGTCTCCCATCAGAAATAATAATTTGCGCAATCCCAAGAGCTGCAGCATAAAAAAAACTCACGCAATAGAAGCTGAATGTATGCGGTTACAAACCGCATTTCCGTTTTTCGTCTTTTTTTTTTCGTCGAAGCTCAAGTCTGAAAGGAAACAGAATTTGCCGGAAACATCGCTTCGGCACGAATTCAGTGTAATCAATACATGTCAAATTATACACTAATCTCTAAAGTACGCTTCTCGAATTATTCGAGATGAAAGCTGCTTCGTGTACTTTGATATATATCGTGTCTATGAATACCGCTCAAAATACACGCGCATCCAATTTCAATAAAAACTTCACGTTTCATTATTGTAATGTCTAGGGTCTGTGCTGCGCGCGTAGACATAGAAAGAAAAACAGATAATTCCCGCAATGCCGCGACAAATTGGTGCAGCTGTCTAACTAAAGCATAAAACAAAGAAATTCTGCTTGTCTAGATTAATGTTTGAGAAATCTTCGCCCTTTCGAAGCTGTGTAACACAGTTGCTGAAGACATCGATTAACGGGTTTTGCTTCTGAGCATAAAGAAGCGGGGTTGATGTGGACGGCACATTAATGAAAGATAACCGGGCTCACCAGAGTCCTTGCTGAGATTTTAAGGAGTGTTTCTGAGCGCGAGTGCTCAGATTTAAATAGCTCGTAGCCTTTTGCTGTTCTGTACACCGTCCATGGTATTTCTGCTATCAGAGCCACCCCGAAATACGCTTCTCGAAAGCCTGAAAGAAACGTATGAAGTTACCAAGAAAAGCTGCAGCTTAAACTGCACTGAAAAGTAAAAAAAAATCATGGTGTCAGCTTGCAAGAAACGCCACAACGTCGTGTTGCTGCTTCTTCTCAACGTGCGTTATGACAGAGATAGATAAGCGAGCCGCAGGGGAGAGCTACGTCTCGCTTATTTATCTCTGTCATAACGGGCTGCGAAAGAAAGTCACCCGAGCGTGGCATCAATAATTAAACGTCCATGTCTGAAAAATTTTAGAGAACCTTGTCGTTTTTTGCGAAGTTTATTTTTTGTTCGGTCTTTTTGTTCAGTGGCATTGCTTAGTGCAAAGATGCGGTTGTTTGCGTTATAGGTTGCAGCTGCCTATATAAAGAAACAATGCTCGACACATCCGGAAGGTGACGTGCTTACTTCCTTAGAACTAGTCGTTGCCGCTTCCGGCTCTTAAACTTCAATCTTTGCTGCACAGCGCATGGTGCGTTGGTTTGTTGCCTTTAACGTCCCGAGAGAAGCTAAGCCTATGAGAGACACAATCGTGAAAGGCTACGGGTGATTTCGACCACCTTGGGTTTTGTTTAAGTGCGCCTGAATATCTACAAGTATACTTACATGGGTGTTCTTGACACTTTACTGTGTAGCGTAAAAGGTCGAAATAATAGAATATGGCGGTGTAATTTTAAAAGGCACCACACCTTCGGACCATCTGAGTCTTCTACATATGCAAAAAAAAAAAAAACTTCTGAAGCTTCTGCTGCAGCCTTTACACTTAATTAACATAGAGTGGACCTTACTTTGCTGCATTTCCACAGACTCACGTTCAGTCGCAAGTTATCTGTGTTACGTATGAGCGCGAGCTTGTTTCTTTGGACGGCATTTTCTGACTTCACTGGCCCTCACCTTTGCTTCGTAAGCAGAAATCAATCTACTTTTCGAGCACCATCATGCACATTTACCTTTTATTTTTTTCCAATGACACGTCAACTGTCTCTTGTTTTGGTTTTCGTTTCTGTTTCGGCACTAGTATGTGTCCATGCTTTTTTTATCTTTCACGTAGGTATCAACGTTAACGACAGTTTGGGCTCAACCTACGCCGATGTCAGCACGCAAGCTTCGGACGAGGACTCTTCAAGCTACACTGAAGATTTGGTCGCCGACATCATATTAAACGTGGCGAGGAAAAACGTTCACTTTTACAGGTGAGATGCAACGGCTGGCCGAAACTAATAAAAGCATTTTACACCCAACGAGTTCGATATTTAGGCCTGGTATTCACGGAAGGCAGCTGTCTGCAATAGTACGTTCGTCTCGTGAAGAGCCTTTGGCCAAAAACACTACCGCAGCGTAACAGCTGCTTCTCTATGCCCTTCAAGTATATACGCTGCACAACGTCGAGTACAAACAGTCCTGTGCTCCTTTCAGGCGCGGGACCACCACCTTACAGTTACCGCAGTTCTGTTTAATGCCACAACACAATAAAGGGCGTCGGTAACACCCGCATTTCTGTCTCTACGACGCAGTGTACCATGGCACACGAGCGGTCTGGACCCCGAGCTGTCGGCGCACAGCGGATACTTAGAGAAGCTGACCGAGGCGCTGCTCACCTCCATCAAGGCCATGGTAGACGAGGCGTCACAGGTCGAGACGCCCGACTGGGACGAGCTGCCCCCAACCTTCCGAAAGGTTGTACAGGTACGTGTTGACGTGTGCATGCACGGGACAATAAACAGGTAAAATACACCACAATGGCTTTCGCAGATGTTTCTCGCATATTTATTCTCATTCTTTATTTTACATATTGTTGACCAATACAAAGCAGCGTATTTTTCGACAATTATTGGGCATGCAAGGATGTAATAATGCATGTGTAGCTAATGTCATTGATGCAATACGCGCAATATGAGGTTTGACGCCTATTGCTTTCATTCGCCACGTCTTGTGGTTAGGGTGTTCGACGCCTGACCCGAATGTTGATGGATCGGATCCATATACCATCCCGGCCACATTTAAATCAAGGTAAAATGGCAGAGCTCTTCTGCTTGAATTTAGGTGCACGTTCGAGAACCCCAGGTGGCAGAAGTTTCCGGAGCCCTCCACGTCTCCCATATTCATAGTTTTGGGACACGAGAAATTATGATTTTTGAATGCGTGATCAGGGCACTCATATTGTTGTTGAAATACTATAGTGTTATATCGTGATTTGTTGGTTCCTTAAATTGCATCGTCAGCTCTCACACCTTCCTCGACGAATAATGAGAGGTGTGACAAGCTTACCGTACCTTAACAACAACACGATGTCACTTGCTCTTCAAGAGGTGATCTGTTCGGTGCCACCTCTTCCTCTCACAAAATCAGGCAGGTACGCGTGGACCAGGCCCACAGCGTGCCCCAACGTTAGCGCCGCAAGGTTAGCACTGAGCTTTTAAGGCAACGCTAACGCAATCGTGTTTACCCTTTTCTAAACTTTGACAACTCTCCTAGGTGGCCTAACGCGCAGGGCTCGCTTTAGGATAACAAGAGGCTTGCGTAAAAAAAAAAAAAACCTGAGACCATAAGCAACAGCACAGGACCACTAAACGTGCTTAAATTTAGGTTCCCACGATGGAGTGAGGCAGACTTGAGGTTCGTATTTCCTTATTCAACGTCTTATTTTTAGCTTTTCTTTACCTGTGTAGCATGAATACCTGCATAACTCGCACAATTTTCCTTGCATCCACTTCTAGTTTTGCTATGTGCAAAGTAACATGCTTGCTACACAGCTAAGCGGCTCTATGTATGGCTACAACTTATGCTTGCGCAATTTGTACACTACTCCGGGAGCGCCACCGCCGAAGTTTTTCTTTCGTCGTTCCTGAGGGAATATACAGCTTTTGTGTCCCTTGTTGCGGTTTAATTAGGCGTTGACGGTCGCGTGTGAGTTTAACAGCATATCAGGGGCCGACCGCGAGACGTGTATATATACGCAGCTGCTTTAACAACGCGCAAGCGCATTACCTCGCTGTGAGGGGCCCGTATAATACGCTTACGCAGCTAATAAGCGCGCATCAGTAGCTCCCAACTTTTCGGGTCTCACATATGAGCATCTCCCTCCGGAGAGGCGGTGTGGCAGCGGTGCGTACGCCGCTGGGCTTTCATGCAGCTTCGACGCATTCTCCATGCCTTTAGTTCGCAAGCGGCGTTGCGCTTCACGTGCCCGATAAAAGGACGCGCAATAAGTGCACGCCGTGAGCGCGAAGCAGCTGGTGATGCTCGCCGAATTCATAATTAGTGGTGTATAGCTGGCGTTGTAGCACCACCGCTACACGGGCGTACACCTCTGGGTTTGTGAATTATTCAACGTCCTTTCAATGGGACTCCATGTGCGCTTCAATGCATTGTGAACGTTCATGGGCAAGCACCTACACACACAACTCGCATGTTGCCAGCTCGTTGCGCCTATGCGAGCCAGGCATGGACTGCGTCAGCCGATACGGTGCATTTTTCTCCATGGCGACGGCACTGCAAAGCGCTGCCGAGTGCGCACTCAAAGCGTGCAACTCCGTGTCCCTTGTGTGAGGTACACGGTATACCGGGCTTCGACGTCCCGCGAAAGATGTATCAGTGACTGCTCTCACGGCAATACACGCGGATCTCGCATGAGAACTCTATTTGCAATGGCTCGCAGCCTGTCCTGCACTCGTGTATCGAAGGCTTGTTTGTTCGTGCTGACGCAAGGCGCCGGGCTTGCATGTTGCAACCACCGAAAAGACAGACATGCACTTTCTGCGCCAAGGTTTTCTCGAAACCCGTCGCTATTTCAACAGTAATCCCTGCGTGAGGGTAAACGTCGTGCCGGCATTAATCTCATCATCCTCTCAAATCTGGGGCAATATAGCTGATGGACGCTGCTTGTTTGACTGCCCTCGTTTCCAAAGCTAGAGCAAAGAAACTGTTGGCCGCGAGGGTCTCCACTAGAGAGGCCAGCGCTGCGATCGTTTTGATACATCAGATAGGAAAGTAGTTGTGGAATACGGAAGTTTTGCTTTCGCGACATCACTTGAATCGTTCCCCATGGCTGCACCGGTTCTTAGTCGCAATTTTACGATGCAAATTAGACTCGAGAGTGTCACCGCAGCCACCAATCCGTAGTTTGCTGGCCCGTATTGCCAGATCTTACCGATTCTTTAAGTACAGAGCTTCAAAACAAAGGGAAGCACGCACGGTGTCCACAGCAAAAGCGCAGGAAATGCGTTGTTCTTGCAGACAACACAAACCGGCGCATCCCATGAGTGACGTCATCACGTAGGTGGCACCACGGTATGTCTTGGAGGCCATTAGGTGTCCGTTTGTGCCAAGGGCTGCCCAAAAATGAGACAACATGTTGCTACCATAGTTTTTTTTTTTGAAATGCGAAGGCATCTTTTAATCGATTTATGTCAGGCACCCTTAGGCGGCATCTGCGGCGGCGGCCGCGAGCCGGCATGTGTTATCTCTCCGCTCTCACTCCCTCTCCCATTGCAACAACTGCGGGCGCGCACGTTTCTACTCGAAAGTAAACCCCGGAACATGACGTGCACAAGAATGTAATGGCGAATTCCACTGGAAGATCTAGAGTGACCGCCGAAATCTCGGAGCGAGCACTCGGGGGTGCCAAACGAAATATGCGAGTGGAACACGTGAATGACCCGCGTGAGGTCCCTCCGGAAATTTTTTACGCATACGTCACTAAACCGGTACCGGAAACGATTTCCTTTTCTGCTCTCGACGTTTCAATGACAACTGTGTGGCCACTGCAAAGCACGACTTCGACCACGCAGTCTCGCGGGAAGCAGGGCTACCACTCTCCAATTTTAGGAATATGAACAAGAGCAGTGTTACTAGACCGCCTCAAAAAACACTGAGAGCAACCCAGCAGCCCGACTGTGCCGGAAATGACGGCAATGCATTCTCAGAGTTCCGGCGAAATCCGTCTCCGCAAGACGAAGCACGCGGAACGCTCCGTCGCGGAGTGGATAGCTCCGTATCTACCAGTGGAAAATGCAAACTTGCTCTGAATCTACCAGCAAAACGCGGATTGTCAGCTTTAGAGCAAAAAAACTTGCTCACGCTCGGCGAGTGGAATGCGCCATAAGAGACGGTAAGTGCAGTGCTTCGCCGCTCCTTTTCTCGCCGTTCGCTCTCTCTTCTTTCTGAGCCCCACTCTCCCGTTCACTCGCGCCCCACTCTCGACCGTTCGCTGGCTGTGTGCCTCTCAAGAACATCCGAAAATGTGTGCTCGAGACGCCACTGTGAAACACCAGCGCAAAGCCGAGAACGCTGGCGCCCCACTTTACCGTTCACTCACTCCTCACTGTCGACGGTTTGCTGGCTGGGCCTCTACCACGGCGATGGCGGAATTCGGTGAAGGCGAATATCAGACGGTGACGGTGCCCTCTCTTGGCGCAAGAAATGCATTCGAATTTTCTCATGATTCCCTCGGGGAGGTGGGGGCATTTTTTCACCAGTGAATCATTGGGGAAATAAAGCTTGTGTGCTCTTTCTTTTTTTCTTTTTTAAATACAATGAAGGTGTAGCTGGCCTTATTATGGCGGGAATTCGGTACAAACAGTATAAAATGCAGTCGATTCGGAGCAACAACACCGCTTTCAATATACTGACCTCTTCCTTTTCTTAAATTTTTTCTTAGCTGGCTCATGGCGTTCATCGATTCTGTTGCTAGCAGGAGGAATAAAACACGGTGCCTATGTAACAAAAAAATAGATATGCTGATGAAACTGTCGCTTTGATGCGTTTGCTTTTGCAGCTTACTTGGGTGAATTATGTCATATTAATTATTTTTATCTTTCATTTCCTTCGTAATTCGCCCGCGTAGCACCCCGCATGTTCTCTTTACCACCAGCATTGATTTCTCGAAAATCAACAATAATAAATGAATGAGGCCACAGATGAAAAAGAAAAAAAGCGAGGGGTCAGAGGTTTTGTGTACAGTCATGTCTGAGCATCTGCGCTCGCTTGATTCTGTGCGTGCACTTGCATCTGTGCAAGCGTGTGTTTGTTCTATGTCCTCAGAGGTGCATTAAGTCTGTTTACATTTGATTCCATGTGAGTGGCCACTTGGGTAATGAAAGAGGCGTGCGTGTGCGTGTTTAACTGCAAATAATTGGAGTGTTTACGCAGCAACTGCGAATTTAGCTGCAATGCCCGAGGTTGTTTGCTGAATTCCTGAGGGTTTTGCCCACAGAGTTTGTGTTATAATAAAGGCAGACGAAAGCTAAACATTGTCTTTTTGCTTTGGTTTCCCATTGAATATGCTGTAGAGGTTTGGTTAACTATATAAGAGAGGCTTTTGCAGCGCCCATATAGTGGGATCAAAAAGGTCACAGTTTCACTGCAAAAGGCGAAGCAAATAATTTGATAGCAACAGCATAGAATTTTATTTGAAGTAAAGTTTGCAGCTAAGTCGTTCATTATTTCTTCTCGTCTAACTCAGCAAAACGCGAATCAGCCGTCCGGCGCACTTCATATCTGCCTCAGCGCGCACATCATGCAACATTCCCAAGTTTTCGCTCGAACATGGAACATACATTGTTTGTGGGAGATGTTATTCATGTGGACTTTATAAGAGCATGGTGGTGCCTCGAGTGTACGTATTGACGCATTGAAAAACACAACCTTTGCCATGCAGGAGGTGGTTCGCGAGTCGCAGACGCACTTGTGCAACAGCCGACAGCTCTTGCGATGTCTGGGCGTGTCGCAGTCTTTAGACAGCGACTATGGCCCGCTACTCCAGATCCAGCAACTGATGCTGGCCGACGAGGAGCGGGTGCGCCACACACCCATCATCGTGTGCGGACGGGAAGGGGGCGGAAAGTCTACGCTGCTATCTCAGGTACGCCTCTTTGGTGACATCTTCTATAGCCCACTGGCGTACCTCGTTTGCATTACGCCACTCGCAGCACCTACGGCCATGTATATATATACAGCGATGTTATTGCACGTATTTGTGTTTCTGAAATGCACCCCTTGCTATACGCATAATCTGCACTCTAACGAGCCCTGTGACAGTTTGCTTTCTTTATATTGTTCCAGCGCAATAATTATACAGACCCATGCTGATATAGTGCTGTTTTAATTAGGACGCTGTTCTCTGAGCTATTAATAAACAATTATATCTCATTTGCTACATTTGCTAAAACAGCAGTTGTGGCGAACAGTTTGTGTCAGGTATGATTGAGATTATTTACAACTCACGGGCCACTGTGATCAATGAAGAGATGCCAATAATCAAATAAGTTGAGTTGAAGAAGGTGAAATTTTCACTAATTCGTTCTTTATTTGTTTAGCGAAATTAAGCACTTGTAAGAAAGAACTTCGATGATGACCCCATCTTGACATTCCGGCACCAACCAACCGCGGCGCAAAACGTACAGTAATGCAATGCAAGTCGAAGAAACGAGATGCACGGGAAAGAGTGCCAAAACATCTTGTTTCTTCGCCTTGCACTGCGTTATTTCTTTTTTCTCAGGACTAGCTAACTTGTACAACAACATTTTTATTTAACAATAATGCAATTCCTACTGGCAGTGTCTTCTGGGGTGTAGCGAATGGTCTGATGCTAAATCTAGGTGTCCTATACGGTGTTTTATAAGGCCCAAGAAGTGAACTTATTAGAGTGCATAAGCTTTTTCTGAGCTGCAAAGCTATAGATCATTGAATTCAACAAACAATGAAGACAATGAAGGCATATGTCACGTTGTAGGTTGTCTTTGAACCGCAATATAGTACTTATGGTATAAGTATAAAAAATTAGTGCACGAAAACATAACTTGTAGTCAGCAGCCGCCGAATCGAAAACCTGTGGTCTACCAAATGATCTGCGGTGGTGGTCGTCCTACCGTCCATTTTATTTGCTATTTCTATGCACGCAAAGAAGACCAAGCTCTCGAATTCTCTTCGTTTGCTTATTTAGAGTAAGTACTTTGTTTCGGTAGACTTGATACTTCGGGTAGTGTGCGAGGGTCTACTGATTAGCCACCACCTTGTTAAAAGATCACGTGCTACGTCCCGCCAGCTGGCAAAAAAAAAAGTGTTCCAAACTCACCGTCGTGATTGTGAGCAGCGCTGTCCCACACTCCCATGTTTCATCATCACCAGCCTGAATGTACCCACTGCAGGACAAAGGCCTCTGGCATGTTCCCCAGTCAACTCGGTCCTGTGCTTCCTGCTACCACTTTATACCCGTGAACTTCCTAGTGTGATCTGCCCACCTGACTCTCTGTCTCCCCTTTACCCACTTGCCTTCTCTTTGAATCCAGTTGGTTACTCCTAATGACCAGTGGTTATCCTGCTTGCATAGCCTACGTAGCACGTAGGCAGGATAACTCCAAGGTTTACTTGCACAGAAATACCAGGTAAGGGCAAGGAAAGATGACCGCCGTCGAAGCTCAATCGGTAGAACATGGGATGCGTTATTCGAAGGTGGCATGTTCGATACCAGCCATCAGCAAGCTGACTTTTCGTTCAGTCCAATTTCTTCACGTATCTGTATTAACTACTCCAATGCAGTTAGAAGACTTCAAAACTACGTCCCCTATATATCATCCCTGGCTTCGTTGTCTTTTGGTAATTATTAGGTTGCAACTAATAAAAAATTTAAAAACGAGCCCTTAAGTTCTGTTCGTTCATTCATATCTCCAAAACAGCAGCGTAAGTAGTGTTAGACTTGTGTCTGTACAATAACTCACCCGCGCTGGTATTTTGGCGACAAGTTTGATAAATTTAGGAAGGACCCCCCCCCCCCCTGTACTTTTCGGCTTAAATTAGTCATATATAACCACGACATGAACGAATGTGTAGTTATAAAAAATACCATAGCATTATTCTACGATTCAGTTTTCTCTTTACCACCATTATAAACTGCCACTGCCAAGCGCAAAATTACAGCATGCCCAACTTTTTTACTGTGTTGCACAGGTGCTCATGTACTGCCCCGAATGGCTGGGCAGCGATGTGGTGCGCATCGTGCGCGGTGTGGGCCAGAGCCCGTGCTGCGCGTACCCGGCCGAGATGCTGCGCAACCTGTGCCTGCACATAAGCATGGTTTTCGGCTTCGAGATCAGCCCCAAGCACCAGAGCTTTGAGCTGAGCAAGCTAAGCACCTGGTTCCAGGAGCTGCTCAAGCGTGTTGAGGCCAGCACCAGTGACCTGGTGATCGTGCTGGACGACCTGGACAGGCTGCGTGGTCCCGCGCATCACCAGGCTGCCACACTAGGATGGCTGCCCTGGAACCTGCCTCTGAACGTGCACCTTGTCTGCTCGGTTGCACAGGAGGCGGAAGCTGTGCTCGCTCTGCTGCGCAGCCGCATCCCGGCTGGGGACAGCTACGTGTTCATTCCGCCCCTCGCCGACGCGGCCAGCATGCTGCAGTCGCACCTGAAGGTCAGTGACCCAACGCGAAAACATTCGCGTGAATTAAAATTATTGTAATATGGAACTATGATAGCTTGATTCCATATATTTTGTCAGAGAAGAAGCATGAATTGGCTACATGCGGCGCAAGACATTAGGAAGCTTTTAATTCGGCCAGTAGTGTAGCCAGCAATTCTTTAGAGCGTGGTGGGGTGGGCGTTCAACCAAACTTTTGTGTGTTCGTAGATGCGATTGTATGTATGCCCGTACTGTGCTCATACAAAAAGGGGGAGACTTCGGGAGAATCTAAACCACACTCGCAGATACGCGCATTTCTCATTCTCAACTAGCAGTTAAAATAAGGCACATGTTTACTAGAAGATGGGGGCTGGAAGACACGCAAAGCTCCTGAGCATGGGTTGTAGCTGGAGGCAGCATGTGGACAAATGACCATTCTTTTTCAAGGCTGCAGCGGTTGCAGCCTTGAAGAAGGCATGGCCACTTCTCTAAACGTCGCCTCGTGTTTCAGAACTTTTCATCACTTGTTCGGCTATGTTACTCAACAGGTTGGCATTTCTTTCTAAATTAATCGCCATGCAGATGTCATTTATCTATAAAAAATTTTCCAATTAAACTTTTATTTGATGCGTTTTGGAAATATGTTATCATGTCAGAATAGTGGCACGACAGCGCGCTCGTCGAACTGAGATTCAATCATTGCCGTAATTAGTAACACTTTCCACACGTAACAACTCGAACTCTGCGGCGAATGACAGTGCCGTATTATTGCTTCACTGCCCTCGTTATATTCAAGGTCGGACGAGACCGTGTACTTTCCCGCATCTGCTAACAGACGGGCTTGCGTACGTCTGTAGATGTTTGCGTAGCGATCGTCAAAGTGAGCTACATCTATTGCCCCTCAAGATATTGCTCTTAATGCTGAAGGGATACTTCTAACCTGGAATGCGGTGTTCAAAAGCAAGGTTCAGCAGCCTTTATAGGAGGAGCGCCAATTTCTATGAATCAATTAAGGTGGAGGCCGCATGGCGAAATGAGGGGTTGGAGGGTCTTGGAGTTTTAATTGACAGCTATTGCAAAAACTGGAATGTAAATGGGAATAGCAACAATAGAAATGGGATTGGATACTGGAATTGAAAAAGAAACGAAAATAGAAGGTTGCCGACCCTTGCTCTAAACGACCCATTGGCTGTGGCGCACCGTACTATAACTTTTCGGTGCATTTGCGTCGAAAGTTTCTACGAAACGTGTTTTCAACGCAGGACAACAAGCGGCTGCTGACGCGGCAGCAGTGGGACGTGTTGCGGCAGAGGCTGGCGGGCCAGACGGCAAGTCCCCTGTACGTGACACTTCTGTCGCAGCAGGCCATGCGGTGGGCCTCGTACGAGGCGCTAGACGGCGAGCTCCATGTGCCAGCCGATACAGAGGCCTTTGTGAGCCGCAGTCTAGAGCGTATCGAGCGTCAGTTTGGCCTGGCGCCTGTCAAGAAGATCGCCTCGTACCTCACATGCACCAGCTACGGGCTGCGTGAGCCGGAGGTCATCGAGTTGCTCTCGTCCACGGAGTGCGACGGAACTGAACTCGCGCCCGTTAGCTGGCTTTCCTTCAAGAAGGAGCTCGGTGAGTGCCTTTATCGTACCCCTATTCGGTAGGGTGAACTTGTTGGCTGGTTGGTTGAACATATCGTAGTAAAACAGCATCAAAGACGAGAACAGCAGAGACACAAACAACCAAACGTAACGCTACGTGTGGTTGTTTGTGCGCCTCTACTGTCCCCGTCTTTCACGCCGTTTCCCTGTGACCATATTTTGTGTTGTAGAGTGAAAGTACATTTCTTTATGTCTAACTAGAATCGCGGTGTTTTTGGCGAGAATATCGCTGGAAGCGAGTAACACTGCCGATCACCATACTTGACCGCGTAGCAGGTTGTTATATGTGTCATATTCACTTGAACTATTGTCACTCGAGACGAAAAAGCAAGACTTCACTACCACGGAGTTGACGGTCATCGTCCATGTCACCCTCCGCGCTTAAAATTGGGAATTAATGGGCCATCCTGCCTATCTTTATCAGATTATACGCGCATATTCAGCTTGTTTGTTTACGTGTGACGCAAACTTGTTATTCCTTAGGAAAGTCTTTCTAATAAAAATGAAGGAATTCAAGTATGATGGTGTGTCGAATACAGCCAGCCATATACGGTTGACATAACTCAAATCTTTCTACATTACCATTATTCTTTACCATTATCATTACTTTCTACATTAGATTATTCAAATCTACATTACCCGCATCTCCCCACGGAAGGGGGGGGGGGGGGACTCGAGTAAGTGCGTCTAAGAGTGGTGGGCGTATCGCGCGCATGTTGCGTAGTTATTTAAAGTTTAGGAATGCTTAATTGTTATTTCATCTTTATTATTCTTATTTTTAGAATGAAGGAGAGGTGTTGCCTTGAACGTCAAGCGAAAGTCAAGTTAAGACGCCTGTCACTGATATCCGAATGCGTGATCCAGTGCCTACATATACGGGGTGGCCAGAGAAGGGTTAACTTGTGCAGCGCGAGCAGTCATATCTTTTTACTAGCAGACGCTGCCTGCGTCGGCCTTGTGAGGGGAGAGAGGGGGGGGGCAGTTTTGCGGGTGTCTTCCTTGGCCGACACGAGACGCGAGCACGCGCCGTTAAGATGAGGAGTGTGACATCGTGCGACTAAGAAATGACCCGTACTTAAAACACGTTCGACTTGCTACTGCTTTTGGACATACTGGACAGATGTAGAAACATGTGCAAGAGCAATGTACTGATTTTTGTTTTTTGGCAATTACATGTTCTCATTCTCCTTTGTGTCGGTAGATCGAGTGGCTCATCTGCTAGCCGGTGTAACTATAAAAGATCAGATTGTCGTCAGATAAAGAAACTGTAGCGTCACACCGGTAATGAGCAATGCGCTTAAATAAAAAGTATGCCGTAAAACGAGAGAATAATGTTGAATATTCCTGGACTCTGCGAGCACTCTTCATTTGTTGTGTCAGTAGCGAGCTCTCACTATAGAGTGCATACTTTGGAGTTTATTTTGGTACGCTACGACTCCCAGAAATGGGCAAGTCCATTCTTCAAGAATCAAAGCGAAAATTCCCGCTTGCTCTTCACGTAAGGATGTCCTCGTCCACCAAAATATCACATCCGGTGACGTGTTAAAACCTCGTGAGGTCTTATTACCTAGAACCAAGGGCACTGGGCTGGCGTGACGAGAAGCTGAGTTTCGATACTTCCAACGGTCATGCGTTTCATTAAAAGTGACTTTTATGCCACTTTATGGGATATATCCGAGAAAAACCCGGAGGTGCCTTGATTGTACGTGAGCGCTTCGAGCGCTTCACAGTATGCGCAAAATCGCAAAGTTCTTCGAAGATACGAGGTATAGGGACGCCAATTTGATCAGCGAGGTCGTAGAGAGCCACCCTTGGCGCGTGCATGCGCAATTCTCGATGCGAGACAATCTAAATGTTATGCCACGTACTTAACGCAATTGCGGTGCTCATAAGTTCTGGGCTAGTGTTTTTCCTCTACGACGAAGAGGGGGACACCTAGTGGCAACGACGTCGACTGACGTAACGGAAATGACGGGAGTAGCTATAACCCATTTCCGGGCTCTTAAATGCTGCGCAAAGTGCCCACATTTGATGCGAAGCCGCAATAACGTTTGGCCTCAAGCAATAGCCTTTTCAGTATGTGGATAGGTTTTTATCTCGCCTTCTTTGAAGTCCACCACCATCACGAGTTCATTGTAGTTACAGGGATTCGTAACCCTCCCCCCCCCCCCCCCCCATTGGACTCTATGGAGTGTGCGAACAGTATAGACACTGCTGTGAGCAGTTCAACCCAATTTTGTAGTTGTGCGCGGCACGTATACCGATTACAAGTCAGCGGGAAGTCGCCAGTTTCTCTAGTGCCCTCACTTTATACAGAGGCCCCATTCTCACTCGCTTTGGTACCCTAGTGTTCGTGAAACATCAAGTGTGGTCGCAGTGCCGACTATCCAATTTCATAAACATCACATATGTACTCCTATTGTACAGCCGTCACGTCGGGTTGACGTCAATTGTAGTTAAGCGCCACTCACTAAATTTGATTTATGTAACAGTGTCCAAGACTGCCATCCTCGCGAGCACAAGCGATACATATCAGCTTAACGCTTCTGGCGTTGCTACTGCTCATGTTGCTGTTGGCATCGTTTCGCAACCGCAAACAACTGGAGATATAAAACATTTGTGACTGTTCAGCAGTTGTCTGTGCCTACAACATTCCTACATATATGTTTAGGGTCACTTAGTAACTTTTCGCCTAATAAAAAAAATTACAACGCCATAACGTCCCCTCCACACTCTTCGCATAATATTGATTTTCAACGAACCGGCTTTTTTGAGGGGGGGGGGGGGAAGGGGGCGCATTTTTTCAGCGGCCAAAGCGTCACAGGATGTCGATACCATCGACCGGTAACCGTATACTCCGCAAACATATCTTCGTATACCGGAATACTCTACACTCAAATATTGTCCATGAGAGAATCTTAGCGAGTTTTGAAGGGATCCGGATTGTTGCTCGTAAGTGTGTTAGAGATCAGACGATGAAGAGCTTTGTGTGCCACAGCTTTGTGGGTCCGGGCGTTTAAGCTTCCTACACAGTGACGTCAGTGTCAAACTCGGTGCCCAGAAACTGAAGCTGAGAGTCAATCACATAAATAGGACGACATATAATTATTTAGCAAAATATATGAATCTTGGAATCCCCTGTCGTGCTTCTTGGAGCAATAACGTATGCTAGCGACAAAGAAAGCGCAAGCGACAAATTCTATGTCATCCCACCTCTGAGCTTGCGACAAATTCCTGTAGATCCGCTCGTTTTTTGGCACATATTCCAGAAATTTTCGTGGCAATCGATCGTTGAAGCAACAAACTTTGATACTGACCACAGCTTGTTGTTCCCCGCCGCGGTGGTGTAGTGGCTAAGGTACTCGGCTGCTGACCCGCACGTCGCGGGATCGAATCCTGGCTGGGGCGGCTGCATTTTCGATGGAGGCGGAATGTTGTAGGCCCGTGTACTCAGATTTGGGTGCATGTTAAAGAACCCCAGGTGGTCAAAATTCCCGGAGCCCTCCACTACGGTGTCTCTCATAATCAAATGGTGGTTTTGGGATGTTAAACTTCACATATCAATCAATGAATCAGCGTGTTCTATGATTACTTGGAAAAATAGTTCCGGAGAATAAAAGGCGCAGACTCGGTTGGCCCATCGAGCAAACGTCATGCCTTCTTTGTCATTTATGTATTTCATGTTTTCATGTATTCTTGTCATTGTGGTCCTACAGATGTAAAGTATGCACCTAGCGCAAGGTAGTCCAAAATTCAAACAAGAGCATAGCATTTGCACTTACACAGACAAGCTGTGGCACCAGATAAGTGCACTGTCGAATACTAGGCAGGAGCAGTTATGTGAAGAGCAAATCGGAAAGTACCCCAAATAGCACTGATTATTGCGTCGTGCAGTCTGCTTAATTTTAATGGGATATTGTTAAAGATCTTGTTTCGCAGGAATTACGGTGTAGGTGTCGTTTGTTGTGAGCGAAAAATAATTTTTTTTGCGGGACCTAAAAATCGAGAAAGATGCAGGTGAAATGAGCAAGAAAAACTTCGGGGTCTGCGTGAGGATCGAAACGAGGTCGTTTGCATGTCAAGTGTTTCACCACATATCCACGCCTCTGCTTGGAAATACTGTGAAAATAACCTACTTTGCTTTGAAATACAGTGAAAGTAACTTTCATGCTTTAGGAACACATGCGTGCTGTATACAAGCTTCACAATGCAGCATGTAATATTGCAGTAATAACGCGTGGTACAAGCTTACATTGGTATTGGGTGTCAGAGCATGTGCTTGTAAATAATCCATGGTTTAAAACGAGCCACCCACAAAAAAAGGCGCACACGTTACTGCGCCTTTTCCATTAAAGCGACATAGCGGGTGCATAGCAAGTTTGAAAAGATTTCATGCGGACAATTGTCCGCGTGCTACCCACTACACAGAAACCCAGTTCTACTTTGCAAGATACACCCACAATAATTAAAGACATCAGTAGGATTGACTTTTCAAGCCGTGTACAGTGTTTTAATCATTAGTGAAATTAAAAGAGAAAGCCTGCATGAACTCATGGAGGCTTGTTGTGAGGGGGTGATGCGCCACCTTATGGAAACATGGCGTCTCCCGAGTTGGTTGTGTCTCTTCAAGATTCCTGTCAAGCTGTGCGACCAGTAAGCCATTCTTCACATGTGCGTAGTTTTCCAAAGCTGGTGAATGATGGCTTTAAACTTTCTTTTATGGCTTCGCTTCGAGTGGAGGGACATTGCAAGTGTGCATGCACTTATCAAGAGAAACGCCAAATTGACACAGGTGAGCGAGCGAATGCTGCATGAATGGAAAACAGAGACTGAGGGTGCTGGCAAAGGGCTTCCACAAAAGAAGCGTTCTTGTGTGAAAAGCCGTGATCGTACAAAAATTGTGGACGATTTTGACCCCAGCGTTTCACGAAGGGTGGCCCATGGCTTTTTTAAGAGACAAAATTCGAACTATTGCTAAAGCGGTGCAGCGTTTTCAAGAAGGCGAGACGCCACCGGCCGCGTCCACGATGACGATGCCGGTGATGCTGAAAAATCTTGGCTTCAAGCTCCACAAATGATCTCGAAATGCCGTTCTCATAGAAGCAACGCATATTTTTCAGAGTAGCCGCTGGTATCTGCGCCGAATAGCGGAGCAGCGATGCCAGGGTAGGCCAATTTTTAACGTGATAGCGTTAGAGAGCTCGTGTCGCAGAAACTCCGCCGTTGGCGTCGGCACCGTTGGTTGTGAGAGAAAAATCGTCCGTTAGCATAAGCTCGACAAAGAAGCAAATAAAACAAAAATAAATTTTTCGGTCCCATTGAGGATCGCCCCCGGGCCGCTCGCGTGGCAAGCAGGTGTCCTACCACAAAGCCACGATGTTACTTGCAGCTGATTCGGGAAGAAACACTACATAAATGTCATGTAGTGGAAGGAGTCTCCTTAACGCGTTTTGTTCGACAAGTGTCATGACGAAAACGAGCCCAGTCGGCGATTCGTAGGCGCATTTGGGAGGTCAACAAATTACGTCGAAAAAGGCCGGGATAGTGCACCCATCGCTGCTAAAACACACAAGCACTTTCAAATAGCTCTAAATACGGACAACTATGTCTATCTAGCGGTAAAGATATCATGCCTTTCCAAAGTCGTTCATCAAGCAAACAGCAAACGCTAACTAACGTGCTGCCATTTTTGAGGTATTGTGAGACTCTTCATGCCGCTTCAAGGAAATGCCATTTCAACAAACGACGACACTTGCATAGATTTAGCTTTTCGTTCTCACGACACCATTAAAACAGTGAAGTACTGCAGTTGCCATTTCACCGACTATAAGGTGATGCTTGTTTCGGTTGGCCGGAAGAGGTCTCCAGAAGAACAAGTCGAACAATTACCAGATAAACAGCGCAAGACGGACGACAAAATGTGACCATTTATGAGTACAAGTGTCACGCCTATACGAGCAGTTTAAAATACAGGACCATGTGACTATGTCACTGTACAATATTTTCATGAAGTTGTTATAAATGTGTTGTTAAATAGATCAAAACCTGTACCATAAGTATAGATACGTTGCGCTTGTGCACGCGTGCGTTTGTGTGAGGATGTGAGTGTGTGCGTGTGTGTGTAACAAAACATACTATAAGTATGCACTTGGCGGTTGAAGGGCGCACTAGGGGCCGGAATTCGCTATCGCGTTCAACACTTGAAGGCGAATCATAAGAGTCCACATTTTTTTTTTCACAGACGAAACGTGTGTGAACGCCGTCTGTAAGCGTCGTCGGCTGCGCATAGACGGCACTGTCCAGTCTACGCACGAATCATGTCGATCTGGTTTGTGGACTGCTCTTCGCATCTCTTGTTGCAAGGCCCTGACATGCTTCCGCTACTACCACCTGGCAGTGTTATAATAATGGATAACTCGCCACATTATTCAATGAAGCAGAAAAAAGTGGCGTGCATGCGTAGCCTTAAGAAGGACATACAAGCCTGGCTTTCCGAAAGGTGTTGCGTGTAGCAGCGACATGGTGAAGACGGAGCTCATGAAGCTTGTCGACAAGTGTACACGCAAGCGGGGACTGATATCATGTGGACTTCGTCGCTGAGACTACTGGTCACCCCGTTGTGTGCCTACCTCCCTATACCACTGCCAGCTCAAACCCATAGAGCTAGTTTCGCGAGACGGGAAGAGCGGTGCGAAACAAGACGTTTAAGCTTAAAGATGTTGATACTCTTTTATGCAAAGGAATCAAGAAGATAACCGTTCAGAAGTCGAACTAAAGTTCGAGATTTGTTTATTTATTTAATTATTCCTTCTTTCTTATTTCAGTGACTCAAGTAAGCATTCTTATACACAAATAAATCAATAAAAAATTAGACGGCACAAGAACTCATAGGGGGACCAGTGAAAAAAATAAATAGGAAAAGTCGGGCCAGTTTTAATGCAACGCTGGTCTTTCCGTTAGAAAATTATCAATACAGATGAAAGAGGTACCTAGCGCCATCTGCTGCAAAAATGAAAAGCTACTTTCTACAACACACCTACTTCCGCAAAGACGGGGCCACCTGTCGAATCAATGGACGTGACATGCGCGTAGGAACCAACAAACACACTGATGAAGTGCGCGCTGTCATGATTGCATGAGAGCGTCCGTACCTTCTACAACGCTGCCAACAGCTTGTACAACTGAGTAAATGCCAAATTTCAAGCTGATCTATGTTAACGAAATATTTTTAAAACAAAAATGTTCGCTTGCGCATACTCTAAAGTCAAGCGGGTGGCACCTTCTACTCAGAGAAGCACATGCTACGTCGATAGTCGTTCCATCAAAGTGCATAAACCTGCGTGATTCGCAACCACAGTTCTAAGTAAGCAGGCAGTGACAGCTCTTTCACAGCTGAATGTTCAACATGTCACCACGTCGGGGCCCTCCACGTGCTCAGATTAGGTCGTGTGTGAAATGTTTTTTTTTCGTATTCCTCTCGTATTTCTCTGCGTACTGCCTCAGCTTAGACGATGAGCGCAAGCGCCATTCGTGCAGCAATAGGTCCACGCGTGACACTTTGATTTTGCATTTCTCTCTCGGGCATCCAGCCGTCCAATGAGGCGCGTTCTAAGCTCGCGTATAAAATCCCCGCCACTGAGTGCGAAAAAGCCGTTAAGCAGGATGAAATGCGACACGCAAACAGGAACTCGCCTCGGTTCTCCAGCGCAAGCTCTCACACTTAAAAACCAATGAACGTGGAGAGGAATGTGATCCACTAGACCTTTTCTTTTCTCTTCAGCGAGCAGCAATAGCAGTCTCCGAAGTGCCAGTCGCAACACAACAATTGCTCGCCGAACATGTTTCGTCACTCCCGCTACTTCTATGCGAACCGTTCATCACGTACCGGAGATCGATCGAAAGAAAAACCGACTCGGCTACGCACACACGCACACACGCCATTCTAACTGCACAAGACTGAGAGGCAAGGGTACGATGTGTGTACACGCGCGCACCTTATGAAGCGTGTCGAAAGCGGGGCGCTCTTTATTCAAGAACTTCCGGTGTTAGAGCGCGAGTCTCCGTTATTCTTGTGTTTCAGAGAATGGTTGTCGACGAGCACGGACGCTGTACTGTTTGCCCATTCGACTATACGCGAAATGGTGCGTGTGCTTCTGGTGCATTTGGGCTCTCCTATATTTTTGAATAACCATGCCGTGTCCTATGATTGATAAGAGCTCGATTTGCAAGGATATTTTAGACAGAAATACAGGTCACAAGGTGGACAGCCGTACCAGTCTATGGAAATGTTTGCTAAATCAAGCTGTCTTACAAGACGGTTTGCAATTCAAAAGGGTGTAAAAGTCTTCGGGTAAATATAAGGAGGCATGAACAGCGCTTTAAGACCGCTTTATAGAAGAGGAAATGGATGCATTTAAATGCATGGGTCATGTGATCACCGCGGGCTATGTGCAAAGATTTTTTTTTATTATCATGATGTGAAGAAGATGTTGCCGCACAAATATGGTGGCGGCTATATTCGATAGCTCCTAATGGATCGAACATACAACATAATAAATAAACACACAAGACGCGTTTCAAACAACACCCTCATAAAAGAAAATACGATATCTTATATGTCGTAATAATGTCAATATAGCGTGTGAGAAGCATAACAGTCAACGAATCTTAATGAGTAGGACAACGCATATATAATAAGTAGAATGGGCATATAATAAGTAGACACGCGTTGTAAGAAGTACCACGTGACAAACCCAATTACACACCTTTGCACGCCGTGATTGCGGTGCTCCGTGACGTTACGGGTGCAAACGACCGTAGCTCTGGCCCAGGTGTGCCGCCTCGACAAAACAGTGACGATGGTTGTGGCTGTGCGATGGCGCACGTTTTGCTAGCGGCAGCACAAGCAATAACCACTGTGCCTGCTTATCGCTGTCATGTGAACCATCGCGAGCGAAGCATGTCGTTCGTACGAGGAACTAATAATCTCACGAGTTTCACGTTTCAAAAAAAAAAGATATGATTATGAGAGACGCCGTAGTGGAGAGATCCAGAAATTCTGACCATCTCGTATTCTTTAACGTGTTCTCACATCGTGCAGTAGATGCATCTTGCCTCCATCGCAATGCGACCACCGCAGACGGAATCGAACCCGCGACCTTCAGGTCAGCCCCTAAGCCTCTGATTCACCGAGGCGGATATACGCGGTAAGTTAGAGAACACCGCAATCCCGGCACGCAAGCGGCTTTGTCACGTGTGTTTGTTGTTGTTTTTCCGTTTTTTTTCCTTTCACGGCCAATAAGTACAAAAGCACAAATAATTAACAGGGAATAAATTAAAAGTCACCGAATAAAATGTTTTGCGAACGTCCCTACAACTTCTTCCATGGAATTTTTCGATAGTTTTGCTGCTTGAAAATTTCGTTGATTAAACACGCCTTTTTAGGCAATTACATTGAAAACAAAAAAAGTGTGACTTCATGCAACAGTAACCGACGTGCTTTGGGTCGCGTCCTCATAGAATCTGTCGGATATATTTTTAAACTGTGGCTAAAGATAGCTAGTAAATCCTGTATATCAAAGCAAATGGATCTGGGCCTGGCAACTTCGGTGGAGTAATCATCGATGAACGCCTATAGATTGATTGAAGTACGAACGCCTTTGAAGATACCGAGTGACTGCATGGTTCAGCATCAAGTTTTGTAGACGCCACCATCGACACAATCGACATCCAGTTTCGAAACGCCACCCCCATGTCTAATTCACACTGAATAAATTGCTGTATACAGCGAGCGGGGTCTTCTGCCTCCCAAGCGCAGCGTCGTTCGCACTTGACGCGCCCCGCACTGCCGAATGTACCATCTACCGCGGGGCGAACACGGGATGGATGCCGTTGCCACGGCTCATAGACGCGAGATTCCGACAACGCCACACCAGTATGTATTGAAATCAGATCGTGTAGACTTTGATCTTTCGGGCACTTTCACTGCTTCAAATGACTGTGCTGACGACTAAGCAGGCAGAAGCAGTACTACATACTTTGATGACAAGCCGCTGTCTCGTAAAGCATTAGGAGCAGTCGTCTTGTTCACCAAGACAGCGACAAGCTCGGTTACGCCAAGTGCTTTCTCTTCCAAGACATCGGGACATACACAGAGTAAATTCTATTTGGTTACAACATTCAGTTACGTGCACTGTGACATTACAAGCGACTCCGACTTGGTCGCCATTTTTAAATTCCTCGACGAAGGCACTCATTGGTTTGTGGTGAGCCGATTCGGCGGCAGACGCAGAAAAATTGGTCCGAGAGTGATCAGCGCGGGAAGCGCCCTTTTGGCAGATATCTCGCTGCCGCCGAACTTAATTCGTCACCCTTTCGGCGGCTGGAATGCTCAGTTTGAACGAGCTATAAACAAAAGTCCGAACAATAATAATCGCTGAGTGTTTGCGCGCCTTCATGTGCGTCATGCAGTAACCATATGTTGATGTAATCTGTTCGCACTGCTGCTGCGCTAAACTGGCTTACTGAATGAATATGTGCTTTTGGAGAGTCAGCGCGAGCGCTTAGAAACAGTAGGCAAGTATGAAGGTCTTGTCTGGGATATACTTTGTTAGTGTCGAATGATTTAATCTTTACTGAAGCTGAGTCACGGCCTCTCCGTTTTCAGGCGTCCCATGCAGGCCTCTCTAGCTGATAATTCATCCACACATGAGCGCTAAAAATCCCCAAAATTCCGCATTGATTCCGTTGTGTCAATACCATCCGTGGCTATGTTTCCAGTAAGACGTCGAAAGGTTAAAAACGTCGAGATTTACACATTTTACCACCGCCATTGACATGGACCGACTAGTTTTCTCTCAGAAAAACAAGAAAAAAATTATAAAACCTATTTGTTGCACTGGTGATGTGAAGCCTGAAGGAACAGCGGAGCTGCGGAGCCTTTGTTTGTTTGTTTGTTTGTTTGTTTGTTTGTTTGAGCCTTACAAAGTATGTCTCTCAGGGGGATCGGCCAAGTCTTGATAGTTTCAAAGTTAGTAGATAATTCGAACAATGTTGACTAATGAATAATAAAATAAATAACAAAAAACAGTGGGTAAAATATGAAACAAATTCTGTTTTCACTGTTTGATTGTGCCAGCCTGCCGAATTAACCTGACCATTTAGCAATCTCGGGTGACTTTCTTTGTATCGACTTGTTTTTGTCTTCTTTTCTTTCTCTCGTTCTTCCTCTTTAGCTCTTGTCTCTCTTTTTTGTCTTTTTTGTCTCTTTTTCTTTCGATTTCTTCCTGTTTTTTATCTATTCAGTAATCTTGTTTCCTCGATCTTTATATCCTTTTTTGCCTTTCTTTCTTCTCTCTCTTTGTCTACTCCTCGCTTCTTTTGTTTTATTTCTTTCTCTCTATCTCTCTTCCCTATCTTCTTCTCTATTACCTCTACGTTAGCTCCTTATTTTCTTGCTCCTCAGCCTCACATTTCTCCCCCTATAACGTTCACTTCCCTATTCCATCGCTTGCCTTACTATACTATACTATACTACACTATACTATACTATACTATACTATACTATACTATACTATACTATACTAATCTATACTTTACTATACTATACTACCTAATACAAGGCTATGTTATGCTTTGCTGTCACACTTGGATAGCCGAGCCGACTCAATAAAATTATGGCCAGCCGTCATCGTCTCGAAGAACACGACGAAGTTACACCGCAGCTAGTCTCCACGTTCTTTAGGGTCATAGAGGTGTGCTCATAACTGAAATGGCTGATTCTTTTGCGCAGTCATCAATACGTGGGCCGATTTCACCGTGGTTTTCACCCCCTGTTTATATATAACTTCTGGGCGATTTCGCAGGTGTACCATTATGGAAGGCTTTGCAGGTCCATCACTCACAATCTCCCCGGAATATCATCACCTATTATGTCCCTGGGTGGATCGTTTTGTGACACACATAAACTAGAAGTCTCAATTACGAAGCTGCTCTGTCGGGTGCCAAAATTAAGTTTATACAAACTCAAGTCTGGTCGGGCTGTTTCTCCAATGTGCGCTTCCGGTGGAGAGCTATAAAATATGGATCATTTCTTTTTGACTTGTAGGTGATTTACAACAGCTTGTAGATCCAAGTTAGAAAGGCCTTTCCGTGCTATTGGAATGAATTTATCCACGCCCGTCATTCTGTCTTTTGGAGCCTCTATTTCTGGGTTTTGCAGTGTGAAAGCTTGCGTGGTTGTGCGGAATTATCTGAATGAAACCATGCAACAAACTAATCTATGTTGTTATCCTTCTGTGTCGACATATGCATAGTTTTCTTGTTTTTTTTTAAAGTTGGGTTTTCCATCTAACTTAGTATTTATTACTAATAAAAACAATTTATAGTTGGCTCATTCTCATGGGCATCATAATATTTTATTTATTTTATTTTCAGATTTACTGCCAGCCTTTAAAAAAGGCCTTTGGCAGGAGCGGGCAGAACAAATAAAAGAATGCGAGAACATACGCAAATACGTCCACAAAACAACCGCAACAATGAGCGGGAACAAAATAAAAACAAAAAATATACAATTACGCAATCAACAAAGTGACAGCAGGTACTTTTAACAACTTGTTTGGTACCAAGCCAGACCTACACTGATAAAAACTATTAATAATATACAAGACATGACTGGAAAGAGCAGGAGAAATCTGGACCGAGGTGCACCGCTAAACAAAACAGAGCTACAATGTGACACACGCAACATCAACAACAAAAAAAGAAAAAAAAAACATCAGAACAACATTATTGTTTCACAATCACATATCAGTTTGCAGAAGTCGCGATACTAGGAAAGCGGAGTGACGACCAAGATACCGAAAAAATTACAGATAATCTGACAATGCTTTAGCAAAAGAATTTAGTGTAGTACAATCAATTACATTGGATGGAAGTCGATTCCATTCACGCGTTGTTCTCGGAAAAAAGGAGTTTTTGAATGTGTCTGTTTTACAGCTAAAATCCTTTATCTTTTTCGTGTGGTGTGATCGCGTCGAGCGCTTACCAACCAGGTCGATAAAATTACTCTTGTCTATTGCCAGCTTATCATGATAAAGGGAGTACAAAAACTTGAGCCGTTCAAGCTGACGTCTCTTTTGCAATGTATCCAGCTCTGATTCTTCCAAGATTGAAGTTACAGATACTTGCCAGCGATAGCAATTATGAACAAACCTGATGCCCTTCCTTTGAACGAGTTCTAGTTTATCAATGTTGTTTTTTGTGTACGGATCCCATATAACTGATGCAAATTCGAGGGAGGGCCTAATGAAAGTTTTGTAAGCCAGTAACTTTATTTCCTTGGTTGATTTTCGCAATGACCTTCGAAGGTATCCAAGTTTACGCATGGCTTTATTTGTAATATACGAAATATGTTCATTCCATCTAAGGTCCGAGGTAATAATTACGCCTAAATATTTGTACCTTTCTACAACGGAAAGAGTGTGATTATCTATGGAATATGGAAAGCTTAGGGGATGCTGTTTACGCGTTATTGACATGGCTACCGTTTTAGCCTTGTTAACACTCATTTGCCACGTTGAACACCAAGTTTGTATTTTCGCTAAAGAAGAATTCAAAAGAACTTGGTCGCAGCGGCTTTGAACTTCATGATAGAGGACGCAGTCATCTGCGAATAGTCTAATTTTTACTGGTATATCCTGTACTATGTCATTAATGAACACAAGAAAGAAAAGTGGCCCAGGCACCGAACCTTGAGGTATACCGGATATAACTGTCTCTGCTGGAGAGCACGTACCATCAATTGTTACACATTGTCGTCTTAAATTTAAGTAATTTTTTATCCATGACAGAAGTGTATCGTTCTTCAGTATGGGTTGAAGTTTTAAGAGCAGCTTTTGGTGCGACACGCGATCGTACGCTTTTTCAAAATCTAGAAAAATAATATCTGTTTGACCTTGCCTGTCAAGGGTTTTGGCGAGTTCATGTACTGTTTCTAATAGTTGTGTTACGGTAGATAGACCTTTTCGGAAGCCGTGTTGCCTGGGGTCAATAAGTTTGTTTTCTTCTAGAAATGTTGATAAGTGCTTGAACATAATATGTTCCAATATTTTTGCACTTGTACACAAGAGGGTGATAGGTCTATATGAAGTAACCAAATGTGGAGTGTTTGATTTAGGTATAGGCGTAATTTTACCGTATTTCCAGTCTTCTGGGATCTTAGATTGGGATAAGGATTTGTTAAATATAAGATGCAGATAATGTGAGCTCCATTCAGCGTACCTCACCAAGAATTGGTTATCAATACAGTCTATTCCGGGTGTTTTTTTACGATCAATTTGAAGCAAAAGAGAAAGGACACCTTCCTGGGATATCGAAATGTTGCTTATTGGGGGAATGTTCTCGAACTGGTTGACTGAAGGTGTAATTGTGTCATCTTTCGTGAATACTGAACAGAAGAAGTCGTTAAAAGACGTTGCAATGGTGAGTCGGTCAGTGACGGTTTCCCCGTTAACTACAATGTTAGAAATTGACTTCTTATTTGGGGAAAAATAGCGCCAAAATTTTTCAGGAGACGAGAGAAGAAAATTTTTCATAGTTACTTTGTGGTAAAATTCTTTAGCCTTTTTAATGCTTTCTTGAAGGCGTTTGCGCATTGACACAAGTTTTTCACTGTTAGCTAGTGATGGAGACTTGCGATGCTGTTTTCTTAATTTTTTTTGTCTTTCGTCCCATAAGCACTATTTCTCTTGTAAGCCATGGATTAACCCTATGGCTGAAAATTTCTCTGAAGGGCACAAATTGTTCAATGCACGACAAAACAAGTGATTTAAAAAAGTGCCACAAGTCTTCGACAGAGCAATCATTTGACTCGTAAAGGGAACAGAATGTTGGAAACGACATGTCTAGAGCGTCAATAATGTCCACATCTTGAGCACGTGAAAAAACTGGAACCGACCGTCGGTATTTCTCTGTTTTGATGATACGATTTCCAGGGATCGACAAGAAAACCATTTTATGATCTGAAATTCCTTCCATTACTTGTACATCAACGTTTCGACTTGCAATACTCTGGCTAGCAATAAAGAGATCCAAGAGTGAGCTCTTGTCTTTCTGAATGCGCGTGGGTTGTTTGACTAATTGCGTTAAATTATGAAAGAGCATAAGGTCCACAATGGGTTCCGCCCATTGTTTTAAAATTTGTAACATTTCTATTTTACAACCTCCTATACTCTACAATTGAATAAGACAACTCAGTTCTTGGCTAATCTCCCACACGAGCCACAAGAGAAGGCCAACAAGAACAAGAACACGTTCCAGCCTTGCGCGAGAGAAAACGACGCTGGCAAGAACGACAGCGTCTATGGTTGTCCATGTTAGAGCGATGCTAATTAAAATATGTGAGAAAGCAAATGCCTCACGTCTTCCCACAAGATACACCTATTTGGGTAGTGAATTCGCCTCTTCGAATCCCACCTCGTCGAGAATTTTTTTGCCAAGAACTTCTCTCTTTCATTTTCTTTCTGTAATTTTTCTCTCAATTTCTCTGTCTTTCTGTCTTTTGGTACTAGTTCTCTCACCTTTCAGTGTTATCAGAATCGTTCACCGGACAAATCGGCACTGGTTAATGGTTGCTGTTAAAATTTGTGTGTGCATCCTAATTAAAGAGTAAAAGAAGTTGAATTAAAATTAAAATTAAACGTACGAGATGCGCAGGTATACTGTCTTCAGTTAATAATATTTTGAAACCGCCAGCTCCATCCTGGATTCTTCGCTTGAGTATAAAGACGTGCATGGCGTACAGAGCCCATGTGATGTCGCAAGTTCGTCCGTTCCTTCAGGCTAACCCATTGTTTCTTCCTAAACACCCCACATTAGGTCTTACAAACCACGAAAGAAAACGCGCACTGAGCCCCGCCTGCGTACGCTCTATGCTGTGTTCAATGACCGTGACATCAGAAGCTATATAAGCACTCTCCCGCCGGCATTGTCATCGCTCAGAAAAGCAAGCCGGGATGTATACACCGCTTGCTTCGGAAAATGGGCCTTCGATATATAACTATCCGCGAGCGCTCGAACGAGAGAACGCCGAGAGTACGGCAACCCTCGCTTTGTCTCCAAATCTGCTGCGTTCTAACGGGCCATCGATTGGCGCTGTGAAAGATAACGCCAGAAAAGAAGAGGGGCGGCAGCGCCAAGTGGTGTAGCGCCACAGAACTCTGATCGGGCTCAACAAGCGGACCTGCTCGCCTGGGCCCTCTAGAGTCACATTCCCAGGATCGGGAAAAAATGAAAACAAAATGAAAAACAACGCCCGCGAACCACCTTTTGCCCATTGGCACGAAAGCTAGTGCGGCGCACTCCGGCGGCCCTACACCCTACCAATACCCCCATGTCCCTTCCATTAGAGCAAAACGCACAAAAGAAGCAGCATTTTGAAGGTGATAACGAGAAACGGGAGGCTATCTCGGCAGAGGAGGCAGCAAAACCATTATGCCGGGAGTCGTTATGGCGTAACCCGTAAGGCTGCGCTAAAAAACTTGTATCGGTTTTTTTTATTCTTTTTTGTTTTTATTCTGATTTTTCTTCTTAGTGTAGTTATATCGTTGCCTTCTTATCATAATGTGATTTCGCGAGCTGCCGTAAGATACTGCTCAAGCCTCGCTGCACGTAAAGCCCTTGGATAGCGGCTTTGAGTGCGCTTATCGGCTCATTTTTATCAGTGCAAACATTAAACAAGGATTCCTTTGTAACTTCAGCGGGAAGTTAAAAGTATTTGCTTGTGACCCTTCACTTTCCTCCTTGTTTTGGTGCCGTCACATTGTCTCTCCAGCCTTAAAGAAACATTTTAGTGCTTCCTACGTACGAGAAACCTCGCGAAGAAAAAAAGTAAAGAAAAAGAAAAGGCTGCGCGATAGGTTTGTAAGTTTGGTGCATCATGCTTAGAAGGAAATTTTTTGGCTCACTTTAGATGTGGATTCTTTGGTGATTGCGGTAACAGTATCAAGAGCATTTTCGGGGCAACCAGAAGTTTATACTGGGTCGCTAGAGAAGGCCTTGGCCTCTGGCCAATGATACCGTGAAACTGGCTCTTCTGGCCTCTTATAAAGAGCGAGGAGAACGAATTTCGCCACAACGTTTCGTCTTACATAGGCTGCTTTTAGCACGGTCCTTCAATTTTTGTAGCCCCTTTTTTTCTTGCCTTCAATAAAAGAAAGACTACCAGTTCACTGCGTCCGTGAGATAATGGTACCTAAATACAGCCCGTACTAGGTTGCTTCTATGTGACACTGGGAATTGATTTTCTTCGCTACACACGAATTCGAGTGCTAAACGAGGTCAAATCACCTTCCAAGGCTTTCACTTTGGGACCCGCGGAGATCTGGTCTTGGTCGTGATAGGCGGACTCGCCTTATGAAGGACCGGTAAACTTCAGGAAAGGGGGGAGGGGGGGGAGTTTCATCGTGGAGGACGCCATCTCATCGCAGTGTGCAGTAGCAGGGAATACGCACCCTGCAATTACGTGAAACGTCTCTAACCCGAGCGAGCATCCGAGGGTAATTCGGAGATGAATATCCGGACGTTGATACGTACGTTTACGTTACAGTCAGGGTGATTTCTGTGTATATTTAGAAAGAAGGTTCTGAGAAGTCTACATTAAAAAAAAAGGTTGTGAGGTAGACCCCCTACAGTTTCATATTCAAAAATATTTGGCTGTTATAATAAAACAGAATTAGTGATCTGTGTATAAAGCTTTGTAAATAAACATCCCGAGCGTTGCGAAGCAGTGACATTGTTATAAGTAAGTGAATGTTTCCGTAAGCGTATTTAACAACAGTTGACTAAGGTTGCACGATGTCCTTGCTAGTTATCCATAGTATCTGTGGTATAGCGCATCCAGGACGGGACAGAGAAGAAGACACATAACACATTTAACACATAACACTTAACGCTGTGTATGTGTTGTGTCTTCATCTCTGTCTCGTCCTGGAAGCGCAATACCTCAGTTAACAACAGTGACTGAAGGACATAATGCTACATAGTTGTGTCTAACATTAGCACGAGTATTGGCTGACACTATAACGGTTGCTATTGACGTCACTGAGAACATACGTCCAAATATCTCTATACGGCGCGAAAAGAGCGTTTTTTTTTTGTTCTTTGGTGCTGTATAGCACTCAAGGGGAGTGGCGGTCTCTGGTGATCTGTGTGGTACTGCTCAAAAATGGAGGCAGAATTTCACTTGCCGGTCGAGCAGATGATAACATGGGAATAAAATGTCATGCTAATAGCTTTGGGCAAGGCGCTCTGTGGTTCCTAATGGTGCAGAGGTCTTCAGGCAAACCTACACGATTGGATGGCCCAAGCAGGACTGAGGAACCATGCAGACACGACCGGTGATGGCCGTCCTGTCACTTATACCGCCCGCAGTGCGTCAGTAGACAGCAGCTGTGGGAAAATTTCGGACTGGTTACCCCTAGAGTTGTGTCACGCAGCACAAAGAGATAGAAAACGAAGAAAGCGAGAGAGGTGTGATGGTGTGAAAATACTGGTGCGACGAAGATAAAGTGGGTCTTGAGTTCTCGAACACTGTCACTTGCGCGTGCCAATTGAAAGAACCCTCGTGTGGAGTCTTTCGACTTTTTGCACCATTGCAGTTCTACATCTTCCTACCAAATAATATTATATGACACCCTTTTTTTATTCTTCAGAACACAGTATAATGTTGCTGCTCTACGATTTGTTCAGTGTCTAACTAAAATGTATAACGTAAAACTACAGATAATGAATGATGAATAGGCCCGGCACTGTACTAAAGAAACTTTTTGATGGGGCTCTGCTCTGTTTGAACTTCCTGTCATGTTCTGTATCTCTCTCTTATGGATGAACCTGCGTGCGCAAAGCAGTAGTTCACTTTCTTTTTACTCTTGCCCTTTGTCTTTTTTTTCATCCTCTTCTCTATCTCACTTTCATCCTCTCGTTCTTCCACCTCCTCTCTCTTCTTTCCTTCGTTTCTTCCTTCTCATATCTTATTATCATATAATTTCTTCCTGGACATGTTTGAGCCACGTCTCACGTGTCAATCATTAAACGCCTGCTCAATATTTGTGCTCGTTGAGCCCTGAGCCCTTCGGAGACCAATGCGTTACTTTTGCCCACGTGTTCCTTTTCTAATTGGCTTCCTTATCTAAATCAGCACCTTCAGTATAATTGAAAATCCCTATTCATTTATTTCACTTTGGCTTTAAACCTGGTACGCTTACGCAGGAACAGGTTTTCTGACAGCCTCTTTTATTTATTTTGATCATAGATGGAAATGAAGTTTGGATTGCGTTGGGGCTCTGCTCAACGTCTCTCCTATTTGAATCTCTTTCCGCTCTCACGTCACTTCGTAACCACCTTGGTGACTCACTACGAGGTGTTCAGTGTTGAAAACGTTCGTGGCGGCTGCATCCAGATGAGTGCTTGCATAGCACGGTTTAGGTGTCCTTTACATAATGACGAACGGTCGGGATTATTTGAGGCTTCCCCGTTCTAAGGTGTTTCGCGTAAGAAGATTACAGATTTCAGTGATTATTCACCGCGATGTATCTTTTAATTTCGTCCCCCCCCCCAGGCGCATTCGATCTGGTCCGATACAAGCCACTAAGTGAATACATCGTAAAGATGACTGAAATCTGAAAGCATGCGCGATCTGTTATTTCTTTTCGTTGTGTGAGCTCACTCTTACACAGCAAGATGTGTTCTAGATTGAAAAAAACGAATGAAATTGATGACCTACAATCATGCATGTTAAGATGTATGAGCTACGGGCCTTCCTTTTCGACATCCTAAGCACATAATTCGTGTGATGTCGGAGAGGCGTCGATAATATTCAGCCAGCAGTGTGCTACCATGCTATATTTTGTTTTCTATTCCTTGACACTTTGCCTCTCGAGAGCTCTATCGTTCCGCTGAAGGCAACCCGGCAGCCACAGCTTTCATATTCAATGAGGAGGTCGGGTGCATCTGCATGCAGAAAAGACGGTGGGAGGTTACGCAGTAACCTAATGTGAGTATTTTATGGTAAAGAGAGCGGTGCTTCAACTTCCTGGGTTGTTAACTGAAAATGTGAGTGGACGCATGGCTAGATGTACGCGTGCTGTGCCTACATGTGTGTTAATGCATGCGTGAGTCCAAGCATGCGCCAAGAAAAAAAAAAGAGGGACAGCTTTTATTAAAGCGCAATTCACCGCAGGATGTCTCCGCCACTTCGATGTCTCCAAATGACTTCAACTGCATGTGTTGAGCCCTTTTGCCCATTTAACAGACCCGCCTAAGTAAGTTAACGGACTTTGTGAAGTTCAAATATGAATTACGCAATGTCAGACACGAATGGTTGTGGCTCATTCAGAATGTGGTTTATTACGGCTATAGCCATATTTCTCTAATTTATTTAACGTTGCTCCGATTCACTGTTTAGTTTCAGTAGTAAATACCTGTACAAATGATGCTAAATGGATCACCTGTGTGCAGGGGTGCTACTGAAGGAATCGTACGTAGACTGCCGGTCATACCTGCAGTGGAGTCACCGCTGCATAGGCACTTACGTAAGACAACGCTACCTGTCCGACCGCACTGAGGCAATCGCTTGCCATGCTGAACTGGCTAACGCATTTCACCTGGGCTTCCTGATGCAGAAGGAGGAAAAGGTCAGTAATTATGCTAATGCGTCTATCTTTTCCATTTCGACTGAGGTGTATAGAAGTCCTCACGACAACCAAATTTGTCGCAGAGACGACGATAAAACTTGCGGTCTCGGTGCAATCTTACTTGTACCCCTTTCATTTAAATACTGGAATTTGCAGCAAATTCAGTGCATGCAAAAGAAAAGTTCTCTTTTATTGTCATAAGACGCTCACAAACATGTCGACATAAAAGGTGGGGAGGGACAGAGGGGGAGGGGTGCGTGATTAGAGTTTGTATTTTCTCATCAACTTTCACATCTTTGCCATTCCATGTACAGGCACTGGCGGCCGAAAAGCTAAGTCCGCGTCGAGAAAACAGCCATTGTTCCACAGCAAACAACCATTTCCATCATCACTTCTGTGCTCACACAAATTGCAGAGAATCGCAAATGCAGTACGAGCCATTTCAAAATTCTGATCTCATAAGTCGTTTCAACAGAGGGTGGACCATCAAAGTATTGCCACATCATTTTTCCTCTTCCCCCCCACACACTCAGTAGCCACTACACACCGGCCACAATGTCTTTAGCCTTTTATTTGGTGTTAATTGTTACGTAACAAAAGCGGCAAACTTGTAAGCGGTGCGCACTGCCGGCGTCAGAGGAAACCCGTACAGCGGCAAGCAGTCGAAATGTCTTAGCGCACACTGTCTTGTTATCTCCGTGGACGGGCATGCAATTGTGCAGTGCTGCCAATGCGAATGCTCGCAATTGTCAGTATACCGACCATTAAATGCCTGCAGCTGTGCGGGTTTCATTTGACGACCACAGTAGTACATACTTTGATACTCTGCTGAGAAGCAACGTACGTTAAATAAATGTTGTAACTTTAGCGTTAGCTCACTTTCCACACATACTTGCGATAATTCTTCATCGTATTTTAGGCCCCGCCGCGGTGGTCTAGTGGCTAAGGTACTCGGCTGCTGACCCGCAGGTGGCGGGTTCGATTCCCGGCTGCGGCGGCTGCATTTTCGATGGAGGCGGAATTGTTGTAGGCCCGTGTGCTCAGATTTGGGCGCACGTTAAAGAACCCCAGGTGGTCGAAATTTCCGGAGCCCTCCACTACGGCGTCTCTCATAATCATATGGTGGTTTTGGGACGTTAAACCCCACAAATCAATCAATCATCGTATTTTAATCACGCTGTCTGTGGAGAAACCCTAACATGTTGTTTATTTCAATGCTTCTCGGTTGTTCACTGACCTTGCCAGCATTACCATCACAAGTATATTATCCTCGGGTTGTTTAATGCCGAATAATTTTTTTCGCCACTATCTCTCAATTTCTTTCAATAATTAACGGTGAAGAAGTTTTAGGGGCAAAATGAATACCTCATCACCAAGTCAGGTGGACCAATAAAATTAAGAAGTTCGCGGGTATAACGTGACAATGGAAATCACAAGACCGGGTTGATTGGTGAATCATGGTAGAAGTCTTTGCCCTGCAGTGGGCGTAGTCAGGCTGATGATGATGATAATGATGCTAAAATATCAAGAACAAAATAGACACCTAAGCAGGAGTTCTTGCTCAATCTGCATTGTTGTGTACGATCTTCTGCAGGCGTCCTTATAAAATGACATACGAGGCACATTTACCAGTCCTTATGCCGCTTTGCTACGACCATTTAATGCCGACTGGTTTCTTTGTACGTTATTGAAGAGGTCACTGTTAATTTGGTCCTACTTGGTATATGAACAGCCGTTTACGTCGTTGCAAAGCTCGAATGAACTATAACGATGACAAATGTAAAACTCAAGTCACTTAGAAGAAAAAGTATCCCTGCAGTAAAAAGCGTGGAGAATTTACGGTGGTGGCATTGAAATTCATGTTCCAAGTGGATCGAAAATACCCCCCCCCCCAAAAAAAAATATGCTTCGTCGTCTGCCTGAGAAGTCACTGAACTTGGTGAGTCAAGAGCAGTTGATAATGGGTTATCTCCGAAGGGTAGTCTACCACTTAATATAGAAGACGTTGTGATAAAACGGTTGAATTTTGTTGTAACAAAAGTAGTATAATTACATTTACATCTATCTTCTATTAACTATAGTTGCACCAATCTGAAGCGCGTACAAGAGCAGACTCCTGTGTTTTGCGCAGGGACCCGCTTTTGATGATACAAGCAAATCGAAAAGGAAAGAAGATTGGTCCGATCTTCTTCGTGAAGTAGACGAGCTTTGGCAGCATCTTTTTCATAGTGGTAAGCACAGGTTTGCTCAAGAAAAGACGTTCATTCGTTGTTGTTGCTGTTGCTGCTGCTGTTATTGTTGTTGTTGTTGTTTTTGTTGTCGTTGTCGTTGTAGTCGTCGTCGTCGTCGTTGTTGTTGTTGTTGTTCGTTTTTCATTGTTCATTTCACATTTCAACATGCTGGTTCGCGTTTGAAGTGTTATGATAAAGTGCAAAAGTTTTGATTGGGCTAATCAGCTTACGGCAAATTAAATAAACTGTAAAATTATTACCGAGCCGGAGCAAGAAAGATATCAGTAATGCTGAGAATTTGTAACTTCACTGAACAGTGTCACGTAATTATAACACTAACTTGTTACCTGCATTAAAGGGTAGATCCATTCAGTATTGAACTTCTCGGGCATAATAGGTGTTATGGCAACGTACCCCGCTGAATCCTGTTCATATGACGGTGGTGCCGTCACACTTTTGTATTTCATTATGTTGTTCCTACGATTGTTGTTCAAACTACTATTTGCTTTTTTTTCTCTTTACCTTACAGGTGATTCTAAACGACTGAATCAAGACGCAGTGTGTAATTTTGAATTCCTACTTTCGGCTATTAGAGGAGCTTCCATCAGCTACGTGAAGAGTGTCTTGGAAATTGTTCGCGCACAAGTAAGTATTCGCTTTGCTGTTGTCTCGCCGCACTCTTTCACATAGCGCGCGTGCTTTACCAATTCCTACAACCAAACGCAAGGCGTAAACATGTTTTTTTTTTCAAAAGCGTCAAAGCAGATACTTGTCATTGAGGGGGGGGGGGGGGATGCTCGTAGGTAAAGAGTCAATTTCATGAAACAGGCCAGTTGTTTCAAATTGTACGGTTGTTTGTTGTTGACATGTGCGGATAAAAATATCGTTTTTTGTTCCTATTTTTGTGCACTAATATCACAACGCCACTGGGGTCTCGTGATAGAGTATTTTGCGCAGTATCACGGGCTGGAACGCAGTGCGACCGTTAAAAGTGGATACCTGAGTTTCTAGGGTGACACTCAAACTTTCGTGCTAATGTAAGAACGTTTTCATCACTAACAATACACGCAATAAATAGCGCATTTGGGTTGACATAGACAAATACTCCATGCCTGCTTTTCTCGGGGTTAATTTGATGCGTTCACTTTTTACGTCTCTCGCCACTCAAATACAGGTCCGCACATGCACTGTCTCTCTAATCGCATCAATATTGTGACCACCTCAAATCGCAGTTCCCTGACCTAGAAAATGTCTACCTACATAAGATGCAACCAGACATCACCTGATGGTACAAAAAAAAAAATGCTGAGACATGCGCTGCACCAACAAAATTTGTGTGTCTGCTTCGTTCTGAAACGATTCCCTCGACGCTTCGCACCGAGACCATTCGCCCATAAGCCCCACTACTTTTTTTTTCTTTGGCTAGGATGTAACGCCTAATAACACAGCTGGCGTGACATAATTTGAGGTCCAAACCCTTTGCGCATTGACAAGGTTTCTTGTTTCTCAGGTTTGCCCACCACCCGTTTACGATTTCTGTGCTTTTACGGGCCGAATACCACAATATGATTGAGGCCCCCGTAGTGGAGGGCTCCGAAAAATTGTGTCCGCTTCCTGTGTTTTTTAAGGTGTGCTGAAATTTCACATTAAACGGGGTTCCGTTGGCCTCGAGATGGAACTAAGTATAGGCACTTAGCGGCGAGTGCGCGAAACCACGTAGTGTAGACGGCTCCTTGCGTCGTCTGCTACCCACAACGTGTTCCTATGTATGCGAACATCATAGGTGCGTCATTGTCCCGCAAGTAATCGAAGAAATAAACATTAGTGCTGAACTCTGCTACCATCTCTTCAGGCGGTCTATCAGTGAAAGCGCTTCTGAAATATTCCCACGACGCTAATGCGTTGTCGTCACCACTGCTTGGCAGACTAAATGTATTAGCTGTGCTACACTTTGTGAATGATTTAAAAATTGGATACGTATTCTTGCAAACAGATCAGCAGAGTGCCCATAGTTCAATTTGAACTCATTCATGCACTGTTTTTATTGTTTTTTTTTTGCTGCTTGATCAAGACGTATATACTTATTCGGGTCAGTCACTCAACAGCGTTGCTACAGTACTATAAGTAAACACAAACCAAAGGCGTAAAAAATAAAAAAAGAACATCGAACAAAGTGCGAGAACTCCCGACAGTCGCTGAAAACTATACCCCCCCCCCCCCCCTTCATTGGCTGACTGCGCTTCTCTCACACGTCATTAGAGTGTTAGGCCGGCATCGTGAATAAACGTGGCAATTGAGGGCGTACATATCACTATTAGGCAGCAGTGAACACACACCGCCAACAATCAGCTCAAGGCTCGCTCGCAGCGAAGCACTGTTGTGCACATTTGGATTCGCGACCGCCTATCCGCGATAACGTGGTGATGGTGCTGCCACCTGTAGCTCGATCTCGCGGGGAATAGCAGTGCGCTTTCGTGAAACCCCGCTGCCGTGCTCTGGATTTAAACCACAACTTTCTGGTCAGAATCCTAGCACCGTAAGGTCTGTGACGGCGAATTGAATTTATTGTGAATATCTGTGACAACGGTGTTATCTAAATGCCGATGAATACTTATGACGGCAATGTGGAGGCTAAGGACGTTGTTGAGCGATCTTCGCCAGCTCATTGTGCATCCATCTGCGTGTTCTAGAAGTCGCTTTCACGGCGTAGCTTTGAAAGCTTCAAGGTTGAAAGACAGCGACCTCATAAACTATATAATAGAGTCACGCACAAAGGAATAAAAGGGTCGTAAGTCAACTAGCAAACAAATCTAATCCACAAGCCGCTGCATATGTGTCGCTGAAATTCAAATAAACTTTCTTAAGAAAGCTACTCCATGTTTCACGTGTAATCTTACATACCGCAAACTTTCCTGTTCTTTGAAAAAGAAGAGGAAAGGAAAGAGAAAATAATCGGTCTAACTGCACCGTGCAGTTAGACCTGTTATTTGCTAATAGCCATTGGCTATTGCTAAAAGTAGTTGGCGTTATTATTTCATGCTGCGTAGAAAAAACATGTAATTATTAAAAACCTTGCGATAATAAAGGTGCTTTGTTGTTTCTCGTCTCCCGTCCTTCCAACAGCTCCTGGACTGGGAAATCGAGCTTCTGTACAATATGACCAAGCAGTCCGTCGACGTCTTGAGCCAAGACCCGCAGCAGCTAGCAACTGAAATCCTGAACTGGCTGCGAATATACGCCGGTACGTTTATTCTCGAAAGTGTACTGTTGTTTCCACCACAGTGATTTATTATTTAGGGTGACTCTGAGGTGCCACAGTGCCCCGCAGTCGTTCGTTCATGGCTCAAGTGTTTATTAAATTGCTTCGGAAGTTGTTCGTGTAAGTTTGTGATGGTGAAGTGCACTTCTTACTGCCACGCCTTGTCAAATGAATGTCGACTCGCAGTTTTACTCGTACTTCACCTAGCCGCAGCGCCCATCGAGTAATGCACACTTCCCGAGAATGGCCGCATTTTCTATGCAAAGCGCAGTGACCCCTACTGCCAAGAGATTTCGCGGCCAGAGGCTCTCCCGAGCAACAGTGAAATTCTGGATTGCGCTGAACTAGATACTTTTCGAAAAGCGAGGTTCAGGAATTTCGCGCTATTGCTTTCGCTGCCGGGCAGTAAACTAAATTTTAGGTCGAGTAATGATTACATAGAGAGTGCAGGTACTCAAGCCCAATGCACGCTTACCCAAGGCACTGTTAGGACCGCTCAAAAGATCATTTCAATACGTTGAGTTCATACGTCAAGCGTTGCGCGCTCTTTCAGTCACGTATATGCTTAAAAAAACTCGGACCATCTCCCCGAAGAGAACCCTGATGGGATGCGAAGCATGCAGCAGCGTTGCTCATGGCCGGCTTCACAGGTTGCACTGACATTTGGGCGAGTTTGTGGGGGTTCACAGTTATGAACGGTTCAAAAAGCACGGGAACAAATGATCAAAAAACACAAATATGGGCGCCGGACTCCCAACTAGTTTGTATTCACGTTCACTCGCACATATATGCAGACACGTGGTCACACACACACACACACACACACACACACACACACACACACACACACACACACACACACACACACACACACACACACACGCACACGCACACGCACACACACACACACACACACACACACACACACACACACACACACACACACGCACGCACGCACGCACGCACGCACGCATGCACACACACACGCACACACACACGCACGCACACACACACACGCACGCACACACACACACACAAACAAATGACACAACACGCAAGGTTTTGCCATGAATTACTATTAAAGTAATATATTCATTTTTGTTGCAGTAGAATGTATAAAACGCTATGAGTTAGTGTTAGCAACGCCTCCTTTATACCAATGCCAGTGCAAACGCTTGCTTCTCAACGGGAGCCGTCGGTCCACCTTAATTCAGGCAGTGGTTGTAATGCAGCGCTATAGACCCATTCCATGTTTGTAAACACAGGTAGGCTGACGTTGACGTTATGGGTAAAACTATAGCGACGTCCGCACGCAACTTCCGCCATAAGTGTTGATGGCTGCGATGTGCGCCAACAAAACGACGTTTTGAGACGCCATAAGCGTTGTGAAAGCCATAGGCGCTGAGGGCTGCGATGTGCGCAAACAAACAAAGTTGTTAGACGCGACTCGCATCCAGCTGCTACGAAGCTCGTCGGCATATCGTTTTTTATTTCTCTTCTTGCTTGACTGAGAACACCTCATGCACCATTAAAAACCCAGCAGAAACTGCGGTAGGCAGAGCGTCTTTTGTCTACCAAGACAGTGCCACCGCATTTTCGTGACTTAAGTCCGGGGGACGTTGTCTATATGAGGGGTCACGCTGCTCGAGATACACGTGCGTCCGAGTGATTTCCCCCGAAGATAACATAGACGTGTTTCCCACACCAATATGAAACATCTGTCAGTTTCACTCTTTCGCACTGCTTCTTTCTGGCTTGAGACGATTCCGCCGCCGCGTCACAGAGCAGCGCATGCAGAAACGTTGCAGCGACGCTTCCCCGTTTGTTGCCCGCATAGCGCCACCAATGGCGACATGCTATCTCAAAACGTATACTTCACAGAGCCAGCGTGACTGCCAATATGGTGAACACGAGAAATGCAAGACACCACTTCACGAATCTGTACACAATTGAGGAAAAAATTACTTCTTATGATTTCCGTCATGAGGCACTGCATGAGGGGCTACTCTCCCCCATAACCGCGAAGCTCACCTGAAGGCTAGGCGATGGCAGAGAGCGGGGAATGGCTGGAAAATATATAGGGTGGTGAACAGCTAGATCGGGTGCATCTGGCTAGCATTCATAAAATAGATGAGGCGTTGGTGTCACAAACGTGCAAAACCTCGATTATTTCCCAAGCTGTATGATCATTACTACTGGTGATCACGCTAGTTTTGTTTTGTTTTGTTTTGTTTTTAAAATTGAGGGACACACCCACACTCCCTGCAATGCGCACTTATATGTGAAAGGTCGTCGGTTCAACAAGTGGCCTCGTGTTTCCTCAATCTCAGATTGACGCACTTACCGGTTTGTTCTATGTATATATTGTCACACGAAAAAGGAAACCCGTAAACAATCCCCGTGGCACAGTGAAAAATAATAGTTGTGAGTCTGGCGCCCGTCCTTGTGTTCTCATGCTTTTGTGTGGTGTGTGTGATGTGTGTGTGTGTTTTTTTGTTTTTTGCGCTGTTTATAATTTCGTCCCGGGTTGAACGGCGCTAATGCGGGTGTGGCGGTGAGCGCAGGAAGATTTGTTTGAAGCGATGACTAGCGTAGGTCATGTAGGTGACACGTAAAGACATGTATAAATGCGTACGTTAGGCGCGTGTCACGTTTATTGCGCGTCAATCGATGAGTCGGGTGTGTACTGGCAGGCGGTCGCGGTAGGGGTGGCGGGCGAACGGACGAGGTGGCAGCTGCGGGCACCACAGTGAGAGCGCTGCAGGCAATTGAGAGAGTGACGTCAGTGCGCACTGCGAGGAGAGTGTAACGTCGTAACCTACTTGGCGTAACCTACTTGGTTACGCCAAGTGGTGCAGCGGCGTAACCTACTTGGCACTGCGCCAACACCTGCGACGCGTGACGCGTTCGCACAGAGGGACAGCGTTACACAGACTAGTCAGAGAGCTGCTTCGCATCTAATAATTTACTTTTACACTGCGATGTGATGCCTGTGGCTGAACAGTTTTTCAGGCAACGTTATGCGTTGTAGTTTGTTCAAAAAATAGCCCGGGGCCATGCAAACTAAAGTTATTGTACTCAACAGGTGTTTAAAATAGGTTGTACTAATAAAATGAAGTGACTCAGGCAGGCCGGCCGACAACACTATAGGTGGTTCTATCTTTGTTAAATGAGCGTTATTATTTTGGGTGTGCGAGGCCCAAGGTAAACATTAAGGTTACTCTACCTTTGATAAGTATAGGTCCGCCTATCGAAATATTAGTCAGCCAGTCTACCTTATCACTACTTATACAACTTCGATTGCTCAGTGTGCTGGAACGTGTTGACTTCCATCATTAAGTCGCATTTCTGAGAGCTTTTCGTGAAACAGATCGAACGTATTTCATTATAGCGAGATTACGTAGCGTCCACAATTTTTTTGCCTATGTAAGAATGCTGCATTGCACACAGTACGCATGAGGAGAAGCTTTGCGCATGCGCTCTATGCGAAATGTACCATTCTGATATACCCAGGCAAGGATATTACGGTAGTACGGAATACTAAAGCTATGGTCCATATAAGAAGATTATTTACTTGTTATTTAAACGATAAAGCCTAATTAATTTAACCCGTGATCTTCTTTAGGGACACCCAACATGACCACGCATGTGAAACGCATCTTGAAACGAAACGTTTTACATGAAATCAACTACGCACGTGTATCCTTAACGTCGCAAAGCCTAAAATGTCGTCGGAAAGGAAAACTTGAATCACTCGTTCAGTTTTCTCCCAAACGTTATTGTAATGTAACAGCCTAATCTTGATCGAGGAAGAGCTGATGTGTAAAATAATTAACTAGTTAGTTCTCAATTCGTTGAACTGTAGCTGCAGCAGAAACATCATGAAGGTTCATCGAAAGCACTGCTATATGGACATGCTTAAAGTTGGCCGCTCTTAAAGCCCAGTTTCGGTATACAGAAATGGCGCAATAAACGTAATACGGGAGGCTTCTCGAAGTAAATAATTACATAGGCTTTCTAAACGCACTATTCGCTAACTTTAGACAGAACGTGTGACGTATATTTAGTCACAGACGTTAAATAAATGAAGTTTCGCGCGTAAAAGTTCTACAGAGTGTTCGAACAAAAGAAATCTGACGTAAGATTTCATAGGCAGAGTAACGTCGCTTGTCGCGTCTGCGCCGGCGCCCCCACGCACGTACTCTCAGGGGAACGCTGTGGTGCTAACTTTGCGTGGTTCGTACTTCAAGCAAAAAAAGTAATAATATAACGAACTTTCTTTTCCCTTGCGTCACAGCCAAATGAGCTACAAGGATCGAGTGGCCTCGTCCGCTTTGATGGTTACAACGTGCTGGTATCAAACTCCTACGGATTGAAGGTGCCACCTTTGTATTGCCTGTTAGGGCACGTAAAAGTCGAGGCTCGAGAACAGAGTGAGCGCGCTGTTACAGCTCTCTCTTTTTCTACATTTGTTTTTTTTTTCGAAATCGCCCTTACCCTTACATAAGAAAGATCATATTTCAATTAACGAAGGCAGGCCCTTAAACAGGAGCGACTGACAGCAGTCAAGAACATCTGGCGTTTTATGGCGGCTGGACGCTTTGTGATGACGTTCATTCGGTGTAGGTGCCAAGATTTTTTTTCTTTCTCATCTAATATGAGGAACTCCCGGAAAAAATGAAATAAACAAGAAACTACGCAATGAAGTTGCAGAAATAAATTAAAATAAATTACTAGCCAATTGTTTTCGCAACGTTATGCTGGTTCATCTTTTTACTTTTCTTTTTTTTGTCGTTTGTTTTTCCTTTTCTCTTTCTCTCATCTGGCTGAATCAGAAGAACACGACCGTACACCGCCTCTCGTTTGGAGCAACGAGAAAATTGCTGCATTGCTTTTAAACTATACTCGCAGCTGCCGCTTCACATCTCTCCCCCTCCCCCTCCTTCCCAGTTGTGTCTGCCACCCCATCTCGTCGCAAGTGAAAGGTGACGTGCGGAAATAAGAAATAGAGACTCAGCTGCAGGTATTGATAACGTCACCAGAAATGTTTGGAAAAGGGAACTAATCTGACCTATGAGGAGAATAGAACAAAAAAAAAAGAGCGAACGGTAAGAACAAGTTCCTTATTTCTTTTCATCTGAGAAAGTAGATGGTGCGCGCTATGCAGATTTGGTTTCTTTTGTATTCTTTCGCTGAGCCCGCAATCTTTTTCGCTGAGAACGATCATTTTCTCGTCGCCAATTTTCTTTCTCTTCTACTGATGCTTAAAACTAACAAGGACTCTTATCAGTGCCCTCTACCAATATTGCTATCCTTTAAAGTCACCAGCCATTCAGAGAGTGCCCCCCCCCCTTCTCTTTTTTGTCTTTTATTCCTAAGTGAAGCTAAACATATACAACTGTAAGCCGATGTTATTAAACGCTACCCCTTAAAGTTCACATTGAGAGGCGAGAACAGCACTATCCTAAGACAAATAATAAATCGTAATTATTCATCATCGCTGTGCTTTGCTGTCCATGCTCATTGGCATATCTGGGATAGCCACGTGCTTGGTGATACAGCTATAATTGAAGCGCGCCCTTCCAACACGCTGAAACAAATTCGATAACTATGTCACGCATTTTGTTGCCCTAGCATTTGAATTTGGATTTTCTGTTTCTTTCAAGTGGCCGAACATGTTATACATGCATGGCATAAAAGAAAACTTACAAAATATGACAGCGTGCACAAGTAGTGTGTGCTATTTTATCTGTCCCAACAGTGAAGCGTTTTCATTTCTTTTTCGCTCAACAATCAAGTGTATATATATAGCTCAGTTTTACGAAAAGTGCGTACTACAAATGTTTCCTAATCCATACAGTATTACGAAATGATATGGTCTTGGAGAACTGTTCGCTGTAATAAATGAAAAGCAGTTCATAAAACGATTCAGCTCCCACTTTCCTGTCAAGTAAAATAGGGCAAGCTTTCTTTCTTTCTCTCTTTTTTCTTTCACATCACGCGACACTCCCTTCTATCTGCTGCTTCCACCCTTCATGCCGGCAATGTGGACCTTCATCCACTTGCTTAACAGCGCAACACTTCACTTGCTGCAGGCAACAACGATGCCCATGCGTTCCCGTCCAAACAACAATCAAATGCGGCAACGTGAAAGGACAAGGAACCTCGATGGATGATCAGATCGCGATATCGGAAATAGCTGATCACCTATACACATACATAGTTTCCTAAAATAACTAGAGGAGAATTTCGCGCTGCGATCGTTCGGCGACCGTGGGAGTGACATGGGTAGTACATAGATTTGTCGAGTCTTCGTGCTTGCGGGCTTTGTTTGTTGCTGTGTTTTCGTTCTGTTTCTAATAAACTAACGGACCATTGCGAACTTCGTGACCCAATTTGAATCTGTGAGCCGAAAATGTCAAGGCGAGGAAGTGCAACTGCTCAAAATTTGCTGATTGTCGTCTCTTTAAAAAGCAGTTCCAAGCCACGTGAAGGCAGATGGAGGCGTAAGTAGAAATATTAGACGAATTTATGAACATATAATTACTACCCATCACTCCACGCTGGCTGAAGCACCATGCGTTGCAGCTCCCATAGACACGCCAATGTTCCTTTTACTGTGTTTATAAGAAGCGCTGTGCCTATACAAGCCCGGGAACCAGAGTGAGCATCAAATTATTGGAAAACAGCACGTACAAATATGTTACCGGCGCTCCCTCCAGGGCCGCATTTCAAGTTGCTCGCAGGTGCCAAGTTTCTCAGGGACGATGCCAAAATTTTTCTGTTAAAAAAACTTCGATTAAAAGTTCTGAAATGTTTAAGCACATATCTGTGTACAGTTTTACGTAATACACATGGTCGAACACTTATGGTTTGTGGGCCTCACAATATGCATGATTACTGCGAACAGTTTGCGAATATAACCTAGAGAAACACGTGGGCTCATCGCTTGCATTGAGCACGTCAACCAGGTCATGCGTTCCGCTGCTAGTGTTTAAATTGTCCACGACAGCACACAGAAAACACGAAGGAAAGAAAAAACATCATTGACGTCTTCATCGGCGTATAAACGCGGCGCTGTCACATGTTCGATATTCCCGCTATTTTTTCCCAAAACCATCTAATGATTATAAGGGACGCCGTAATGAACGTAGGGAAAGGCTTCACCGATTTTGACCACGTGGAGTTCTCTAACGTGCCCCGACATCGCACAGTATACCATAACCATTTTGTCTCCACCGAAATACGACTGCCGTGGACGGGATCGAACTCATGAGTTTCGAGTCAGCAACCGAGCACGGCATCCACTGGGTCACCATGGCGGCCGATATTCGCGGCAATAGTTCACTGAGCATCAGAATTATAGGTCGACTTTCGTAGTTAACTTGGCCATCCTTTGATGACCAGTCTTATTTCCACACCTTTCCCCCTTTCTCCAAGTGAAAATGAAGAATGTGGACGACCTAAAATTGGCTCGCGCATACAATAGTGTTATTATTATTATTATTTGACTGATAAATCAAATTATAATATTTTTTATATTTTAAAATAGTAATTTATAAAATTTTTAAGTAATATTCAAATGATATTTTTTAAATATTCGGAGTACTTGTTGTACAAGACGGTACCAGTCCAGCAACAACCAGCCACCGTCGTCGTCTTTCTCTTTCATGCAGCAAGGCTGTGGTGGCTGTTCTGTATCATAAGCCCCCGGTGGTAGAAGCACCGTCTCGGTGCTTGAGCTACTCGCATGCAGTAGAAAGAGAGTGATAAGGATTGAGTCGAGCTATGTGCTCGACGTCTTTCGAAGCTGACGACGACGACGTTGGATCGGCTGCAACGATCTCTTATGGAACGTCAGTCACCTGGTGAACGACGTGGTATGGGCCACAGTTAGCGTTAGAGTAGTTTTTGAGAAGGCCCTACACGCCGTGTGGTTGACCACAGAAGGAAAGAGAACCCAGCAAAAAGTACATGTTTTGAAGATGAGATGAGAATCGTACAGCTGTCTTTGGTGCTTTTGTGAGGTCTGCAGACAGTTGCGGGCGAGCCCCGCCGTGGTGGTCTAGTGGCTAAAGTACTCGGCTGCTGACCCGCAGGTCGCAGGATTGAATCCCAGCTGCTGCGGCTGCATTTCCAATGGAGGCGGAAAGGTTGTAGGCCCGTGTGCTCAGATTTGGGTGCTCGTTAAAGAACCTCAGGGGGTCGAAATTTCCGGAGACCTCCACTACGGCGTCTCTCATAATCATATGGTGGTTTTGGGACGTTAAACCCCACAAATAAATCAATCAACAGTTGCGGGCGAGTTGGCGTGCGTGGTCGGCTCGGGCCATGGACTCGGTGGCATATTTAATGACCGAGGGCAGCAAGGTGTCAAAGTGTAGTGCGGGTACTCGGCCGTATATACTGGCGAATAGCCGGCAGCGTCGTTACGCGAAGGCTTATATGCGAACGTAACATACGCAAATGAATGTCCCAGTCCTGGTGGTAAGCCATTGCGTATTTAGAAAGCGTGTTGGTTGTGGTCCGGTTGAGGCGCTCCGTAAGACCGTTCGTTTGCGGATGGTGCGAAGTTGCAAACTCGTGCTTCGTAGGGCAAGAGCGCGGGACGGCGTTGCGTGGGCGAACGAGATTGACGGCGAGCAGCGGATGGTGAGCGGGCGTAGCGAGGTCTTGTTAGAGGTGCGGCAAGATCAGAGAATGTAGTTGGCGTAGGGGAATCAAATGGACTGGTGGATAAAAGTTACCTGGTGGAAAGGCACATGGTGTGCCGGTGGAGGGCGCTCTGAATATCTGAGCGCCCTTCAAATTGTTTCGCAAAAAACATTACAGCCCTTTTTTAAAGTATTTCCGAGACCTGGCGTGGCTCTGTGGTAGTTTATTTTATTACTACGCTGAGTTAGGGGATTCAATTCCTGCTGACACCAACCTGCTAACCTCCCTTTCTTTCCTCCTTCATTACTCCTCCTCCTCCTGCTGAGACCATGATATTTATTGTATGCGTTCGTTGGGTAAACGCTGCCGATGTCAAGTTTTTCTTAATGCTAACGCGTTATAATTACCCGTGTGTGTTTTCACCGTTTCTGAGTAGATAAAAAGTTTCAATCACCTGTGGAACTTACCCGCATACCAGTAACACACACCCGAGGGTGGGTATGTGCCACTGGCATGCAAGTAAGTATGATTATGAGAGCGCATAGATAGATAGATGGATTGACAGACAGACAGACAGACAGATAGGCAGACAGAGATAGATAGATAGATAGATAGATAGATAGATAGATAGATAGATAGATAGATAGATAGATAGATAGATATATAGATAGATATATAGATTAGATAGATAGATAGATAGATAGATAGATAGATAGATAGATAGATAGATAGATAGATAGATAGATAGATAGATAGATAGATAGATAGATAGATAGATAGATAGATAGATAGATAGATAGATAGATAGATAGATAGATGAAGTGCTTGGAGTACACAAGGCAATACTTCACATTTTTTTTAAGAAGCTAGAGGAGGAATGACAGCACAGCATGGACTCCCTTAGAATACAGATTGAATCCCATCCCCTTCCACCGGCGTCTTTATGAGTTGCGCTGAATCATGTATTAAACAAGTTAATAATACTGAAGATTACCTTCCCACTTCTGGCCTGGTCTTAGCAAACTGCAGAAGAGCCGTGCTGACGGTCCAGTTGTGATAGTCCAGTAACACATCGAAGCATCATTCTTTGGGGCATCTCTCGTTGACTTCTGGATAGATTTGTTCAGTAGAGCTTGAACTCAATATATTTGCTTGACAGTCATCCTTAATTTACGCATAGTGAATATTATGTGAAAGTTTACTGACCAAATACACATTTGACGAGGGCTCAGAAATACGACGCGTCTTCGTACGTAGGTACCAGCGTAAATTAATAGACCGACCCACAGTTGCGCCCCCGGTAAACACGTCTGCCCAAGAATTTCGTATGAACTTGCTGAGGCTCTTCTGCTGACTGCTCAATATAGTTGTGCCGTCGAACAGTAGCTTAGCCAGCGGGTCACAAATGAATTTTTTCCTTCAATGTAAGTCGTTCCAGCTTGCCGTGCAGTCCTGTTCAGCACCGTTGGTCAAGTAAATGGTTAGCTGTATCTTGTGTGGACGCTTACGCCGACAAGAATGTGTGGACGATCCATTGTAGACTTCTTGTAGCTCCTATGAGACACCTGAGCACACGACCATCGGTCATCATGTTTTCACTGAGTAGACAGACCAGTTCTCTAATGAGATACTGTCGCCTTCATCTGTCGTTCATGGAACGCGATGAATGGCTTTGTCCTATAGGCACTTACGCGTAAAGACGTGATCACCTCCTGGCACTTCTAGAAGCTGAAATGGGTGGCCTCTTTGCAGCATACCACGTTATTTTATGCTTGCACGCGTTATACGTAAAGCGTCTTCTGACTGGTATGATCTGCGGCATTTTGTTTGTTTGTTTGTTTGTTTGTTTGTTTGTTTGTTTGTTTGTTTGTTTGTTTGTTTGTTTGTTACAGCTACCACACTCTATTCCCATGTCATCCTTCACTTTAGTCTTTGTGAACTCTCATCTGGTTCCGATTGATTTTTCTTCACATCTGCTATTTCTATATATCCATCTCTTCTTTCTTAAAAACGAAGCAGGTAATACATGTCTCTCTTCCGGTGGCAGTCATCATCCTGCTTATTTTTAACTTATGTTTGCTGTGTGAGCCTTAAAGTAAATCTATGTGTATTATAGAGCAGCGATGGCGTAGTGGTTAGAGCATCCGCCTCGCATGCAAGAGGTCCGTGGTTCAAATCCCGGTACCGCGCAGTTCCCAACCGGATTAAAAAAAAAAAAGTCCGCGTGTTGATGGAACTGCATTAGGAGGCCTGGGGTGCGGCCTCACCGGCAAACACCGCCGAGAACGCACTCCCTCACCAGAGAAGGATTGGCCACCCTGGTGCAGTATCTGGCCACTACCTCCCACATGCTTACGTCAAATAACTCACGGCCCTCAGTCCCCAGCAGCTGCGAAGCAACTGACCACGGCGGCGGTCAGATCTGCAACGCAGCAGAGGGTGCTAAGAATCTCTGGATCCGAAAAGGCCGCCATTGGAACCTGAACTTGGCAACGTTTAACGCTAGAACCTTATCTAGTGAGGGAAGTCTAGCTGTACTATTCGAGGAACTAGAGGGTGTTAAATGGGATATAATAGGGCTCAGTGAGGTTAGGAGGACAGATGAGGCCTATACGGTGCTACAGAATGGGCACGTCCTTTGCTACAGGGGCTTGGCAGACAGAAGAGAACTGGGAGTGGGGTTCCTAATTCACAGAAACATAGCTGGCAACATAGAGGAATACTATAGCATTAATGAAAGGGTGGCAGGTATCGTAATTAAACTGAATAAAAGATACAAAATGAAGGTAGTACAGGCTTACGCGCCTACATCCAGCCATGATGACGCTTCAGTTGAAAGCTTCTATGAAGACGTGGAATCGGCAATGAGTAAGGTAAAAACACAGTATACTATGGTGATGGGCGACTTTAATGCAAAGGTAGGGAAGAAGCAGGCTGGAGACCAGGCAGTAGGAGATTATGGCATCGGTACTAGAAACGCCAGAGGAGAGCTACTAGTAGAATTCGCAGAACGCAATAATTTACGGATTTTGAATACTTTCTACCGAAAACGAGAAAACCGCAAGTGGACATGGAGGAGCCCTAATGGCAAAAATAAGAACGAAATAGACTTTATAATGAGTGCACACCCTGGAATCATTAAGGACGTGGAAGTGATTGGCATGGTACGATGCAGTGACCATAGAATGGTACGGTCTCGAATTCGCCTAGACTTGAAGAAGGAACGACAGAAACTGATACGCAAGAAGCCAATCAATCAGCTAGCACTGAGAGGGAAAGTACAGGAATTCAGAGTGTCACTGCAGAACAGGTATTCGGCTCTTAGTGAGGAAACCAACCTTAGCGTAGATACAATGAATGATAATCTGACGAGTATCATTACGGAGTGTGCAGTGGAAGTTGGAGACCGGGTAGTTAGAGAGGACACTGGCAAGCTTTCCCAAGAAACGAAGAACCTAATTAAGAAGCGTCAAATCATGAAAGTGTCAAGTACAACAGACAAAATAGAACTGGCACAGCTTTCGAAGTTGATTAATAGACGTAAGGTATGCGATGTAAGAAGGTATAACATGGAGAGAATCGAACACGCTCTGAAAAACGGAAGAAGTGTCAAAGCATTGAAGAGGAAACTTGGGATAGGCAAAAGTCGGATGTATGCACTAAGGGACAAAGAAGGCAAAATAACTACCAATATGGATAGGATAGTTAAAATAGCGGAGGAGTTTTACAGAGATCTGTACAGTAGCCGAGACAACCACGACCTTAATCCTATAAGAACTAGCAGTAACCCAGATTACACCCCACCAGTAATGATAGAAGAAGTCAGAAAAGCTTTGGAGAGCATGCAAAGGGGCAAAGCTGCTGGTGAGGATCAGGTAACATCAGATTTGCTGAAAGATGGAGGACAGATTGTGTTAGGAAAACTAGCCTCTCTGTTTACGAGGTGTCTCCTGACGGGAAGAGTACCAGAGTCTTGGAAGAACGCTAACATCATCTTAATACATAAGAAAGGAGATGACAAGGACTTGAAGAATTACAGGCCGATCAGCTTGCTCTCTGTAGTATACAAGCTATTTACAAAGGTAATTACTAACAGAGTAAAGAAAACATTAGAATTCAATCAACCAAAGGAACAAGCAGGATTTCGAACAGGCTACTCAACAATTGACCACATTCATACTATCAATCAGGTAATAGAGAAATGCTCAGAGTATAACCAACCACTATACATAGCCTTCATAGATTACGAGAAGGCGTTTGATTCAGTAGAAATATCAGCCGTCATGCAAACACTGCGGAATCAGGGCGTAGATGAAGTATATATAAACATTCTGGAAGAAATCTACAGTGGATCAACTGCTACCATAGTGCTTCATAAAGAAAGCAACAGAATACCAATCACGAAGGGTGTAAGGCAGGGGGACACAATTTCCCCAATGCTATTTACCGCGTGCTTACACGAGGTTTTCAGAAGCCTAGAATGGGAGCAGTTAGGGGTAAGAGTCAATGGAGAATACCTTAGTAACCTGCGCTTCGCCGATGACATTGCATTGCTGAGTAACTCAGGGGACGAATTGCAACTCATGATTACGGAGTTAGACAAGGAGAGCAGAAAGGTGGGTCTTAAAATTAATCTGCAGAAAACGAAAGTAATGTACAACAACCTCGGCAAGGAGCAGCGCTTCGAGATAGGTAATAGTGCACTTGAAGTTGTAAAAGACTATGTCTACTTAAGGCAGGCAATAACCGCAGAGCCGAACCACGAGATTGAAGTAACTAGAAGAATAAGAATGGGGTGGAGCACATTCGGCAAGCACTCTCAAATTATGACAGGTAGATTGCCACTATCCCTCAAGAGGAAGGTATATAACAGCTGTATCTTGCCGGTACTTAGCTACGGAGCAGAAACCTGGAGACTTACAAAGAGGGTTCAGCTTAAATTGAGGACGACGCAGCGAGCAATGGAAAGAAAAATGGTAGGTGTAACCTTAAGAGACAAGAAGAGAGCAGAGTGGATTAGGGAACAAACGGGGGTTAAGGATATCATAGCTGAAATCAAGATGAAGAAATGGACATGGGCAGGGCATGTAGCGCGTAGACAGGATAACCGCTGGTCATTAAGGGTAACTGACTGGATTCCCAGAGAAGGGAAGCGGGTTAGGGGGAGACAGAAGGTTAGGTGGGCAGATGAGATTAAGAAGTTTGCGGGTATAAATTGGCAGCAGCAAGCACAGGACCGGGTTAACTGGCGGAACATGGGAGAGGCCTTTGTCCTGCAGTGGACGTAGTCAGGCTGATGATGATGATGATGATGTGTATTAAGCAGTGCATGAGGTGCCACCTTTCTTTCGACAGACACTAAAAGGGAAAGCGATTTTTTTCATATCTGTAAATTACTCTTTCACATTTCTGAAATCAGCACGCTTGCTTTGAGAACTCACTTGGTGTTAGAGAGAATGCTCAAAAAGAAAAAAAAGGAATGGCAGCATCACCTTGACATTTCCGCACTAAACGCCTGGACATCATAGATTTTTGACAGCATCTAATGGTGCTGCGTAGTTTCTAATCAGTAAAATTGAAGCAGATTGTCCCCTGAGGCTACCATTGACTTAGCATACCAAGTTTGGAGAAATTTCTTTGATCTAATATTTTCAAAATACAAAAACCACACTTCCTAATCCATGACGTCATCTGCAGAGGTTTCGACGTGATATTTAAAAAATGAAACATCAAAATCTATTTACTTTTCGAATAATAGGGTCATGGTGGGGAAATTAACGAGATTAAAATTCTGACAGTAGAGTTTTCAGTCTAAACTGACTAATTCTTTAACTTCAGTGTCCTTTTCAAGCACAAAGGCTCGGCCGTATGTGTGAGCCACGTTAAGAATTTGAACAAAGTTTCGGTGCCTTTTGCTGCGCTGCGTCCAACTTCTGACAGTTGCAGCTGCTCTCTGTCGCGCAGACGGCAACTCGAAGGTGCTGGGAGACTTGGTGAGCCAAGCGAGCAGCTGGTGCAGCCAAGCGAAGACGCCGCTGCTGGTGCCGGTGACATCGTGGCTAAGCCTAGCGCTGCCGCCGCAGGTGCTCTCGCTCACACTGCAAGCGCCCATCCGTCAGCTGGTGGCCGCACCCGACTCGCAGCACGCATTCTGCACCACCGAAGCCGACGACAAGGTGGTTGCCGTCTACCACCTCACCTCCAAGAAGCTCGTGAGCCACATGGCTGGTCCGTGTCTATTTTTAAAGACTATAGGGTTTTTGGGGATGCTTGAACGCCAAAATTTTGGTGTCTGTACGTCTGTCTGTCACATGTTTAACCACCTGGCCTAAGTTTAAGCACTTGCTGAAAGCCCAGCCATTTTGAACTGGTGGCTACGTTCATACTTGTGAACACTGTCGATCAAGAGCTAATAATACGCAAATCTAAGACACTACATCAATACGTAAGTAGTAGGTGCTGTGCTCCTTTACAACAAAATACATATATACGTAATTTTGATGACCTTAGTATTGCTTACGTTGCACTAAAATGCGAAGCTATGCACTAAAAATTACGACGTGCAGAAAGCTATCGTCTTTCGAAGATCGTTTTACCGTAAGGTTATGTATAAAGCGCTTTTTAACGTGGCCAACAGAGATACGAAGGACATGGCGCTCGCTACAATCGCAACTAAATATATTACAAAAAATACTTGATGTACATGCAACTACGCTGACCCCGAGTGACACAGAAATGAAATAAAAGGCACCTAAAACTTATCTATTATCAAATTTTGAGCACTTAACTATAACATAATGGCGCCACGTGTAGAAATGAGCATAAAAATCACATTCATGCTTTATCATCCACAAAACCCAATATACGCAAGCTCAAGCATTAAAAAAGAAGCATGTGCAGCCTATTAGTGCCGAGAACGAACACTGGCGTCGCAGTGGTCACGGCGATGTGACGTGACGGCCAGGACTTGCCTGTTCCGCCGGTGCTTGTCTTCTTTCTCTGCGCTCGCCGTGCACACGCTCTTTTGCGATACGTTGTTGATTACGCCTCAATTTTATGACGTGATTTTCTCAAGATACAAGAAGCAAGGTTTAACGACTAGTGAAAGTATTAAAGCTGTAAGAAGGTTCCATAATTTAGCCTATGATAGGCAGACTCTCATCCGAATGGAAGATTTATTGGGAAAACGGTGATGCAGGAGAAGACGTTCGTTATTTTCATCGTGTACACCAAGGAATGGGTGCTAAAAATATGCTAAGTGGTACTAACGAGAGTACAACTAAGCATAGACTTCGTGCTTAGAACATATCTTTGCCGAAATATCAGCATTTAAATTGGGACGTTTTCAATTCACTGAATATATTGCACTTTATGGGGCAAGTTGAGCCTGCATCTGGGAATGATCTAAATTATTTGACAGAACTGCACTTTCTCCAGCAGGAGACTGCTGGAGAAAGCGCAGTTCTCTCAAAGCGCAGAGAAAGCGCTGGAGAAGTGCAGTATGAATATGACGGTCATAAGCACTCACTTAATATATTCGTCCAACAAACAAAATAATATTGCCGCACACACAACGATTTCCCAAATCATGAGATATTTCCGTTTACTGGGATCATATGCACTGGATTCTTATCAACAGTCGCCAGAGATTATGTAGTCGTATATCCTGATCTTCGTAAAGTCTTGGTGTGTTCTACCGCTGCGTTACAAAAGCTAATGGGAGCTTTACGTGGGAGCACCGCTAACAGCAAAGATTTCAACACAACCATCAGAAAGTCGAAATGAACTCTTTTCATGGCACACTCACCGACTTGGCCCAAGCAGTGGCGTGACCAGGCGATGGCTCTGAGAACCTGTCCCCTACCCCCCAAAATTTTTCCCTTTGCAGAGAGAAAAATGACCAATTCAAAAGAGTCCCCCCCCCCCCCCCCCCCAACCACGCAAAGAATTTCAGCCTGTTTAGGCTTTTGGGCCCATGTAATAACTAAACAGCATTCGCCTCGATGAGGTGATGGCTGGGCTCCTACGTCATGTCCACCAACAGGTGATAAACTGCAAAGAAATTTAACATGTGAGGTGCTTATCTAAACTGGTAGTCAGGAGCGCGACTGCACCGCTGATACAATGCTACACGAAGAGAGAATCTGACAGCAATAGAAGTTTCCACACCGAACCTCAACCACACGTGACCTCAATGATTTCGGTCAATTAAAGCTTCAAAATTGTTGCGAGAGAAACATGAAACTAAATAACGTGTTGAATGAGCAAGTACACGAGAAAAACGCACAACAGCGTTGGTGGTGTTCCGTAGGGCGAGCGCATTCCGATACATGTTAGAAGACTAAATACTGCATGCACGCGAGGGCAGAGCTTGACAGACCTACGAAAGTGCTGTCAGTAGATACGTGGATTCCTCCGGTACAAATTATTCTAGGGGAGGAGAAGCCCCGATATCTGTGAAAGGAATTACCCATGCACATATAAATCTAATAACTAACGTAAATATGGTGTCGTGATTCTTTCTAAAAATTAGATCATAATGCGCCAATGAGTTTTTTGTATCTAAACGGAAGCCCCACCACGGTGGACTAGTGGCTAATGTACTCGGCTGCTGACCCATAGGTCGCGGGATCGAATCCCGGCTGCGGCGGCTGCATTTCTGATGGAGGCGGAACTGTTGTAGGCCCGTGTGCTCACATTTGAGTGCACGTTAAAGAACCCCAGGGAGTCGAAATTTTCGGAGCCCTCCACTACAGCGTCTCTCATAATCATATGGTGGTTTTGGGACTTGCTAAGGTTAAAGCTTGGGCGAGTTGGTTCAAATACATGATTAAAAACACAGCGCAAACAACGGCAGGAAGAAAGGAAGAGACAGGACAGCGCTCTGTCCTGTCTCTTCCTTTCTTCCTGCCGTTGTTTGCGCTGTGTTTTTAATCATGGTTTTGGGACGTTAAACCCCACATATCAATCAAACGTGTGCCAAAAGCGTGTAACCGGAAATATTTGATATATATATATATATATATATATATATATATATATGTATATATATATATATATATATATATATATATATATATATATATATATATATATATATATATATATATATATATATATATATCGCACGCCCGAGAGAGAGATAGGGTGTCCCAGCTTTCTTTAGCCAGAGTTCAAAATATGCCCACACACGCAATTACGACGCGACCAAATGCATGTTGCTCACCATTGTCGAGAGTGATTCAGACTATTTTTTGTGTTCTTATCAATTAACTGTTTAATGAGACCCTTTTAATTAACTAATTTCTGAAGGAACGAAGATAGGTAAAAAGTTTTAATGTGAAAGTTGATAGGTCTGACAGTTTTAATTACAATGCCTCGAACTTAATATTTGCTGATTTTTCCTGCTTTCCGCGGCTAACTACAAAGGCCCGCGAAATACAGAAATTACCACGTGACAAATCCACTGCCGTGCTTACGTGCGCCGTGATTCTGGTGCTTCTTAACGTTCCGCGTACGAACGATTCGCTTCCTTCGCACCGGTTCATAGCAGTGGTAAGCAGTCGCACTTGTGATCGCTTTTATTGCGATAGCAATTATATGGATGGATTTTGCCGCCGGCGTCACCGTCACTCACCGTATATGTATACACGTATCTATACATATGAAAACGGAAGAAAGAAAAATAATCCAGACAAAAGACTTCAGCGCGCGAAATCAGACGTGGGACCTCTGAATTGTGAGTGCGAGGCGTTAGCCACTGAGCCACGAAGGAGCACATCCTTCAACGTTAAAACGGCAAGCTACTTATCTATTACGGGTATCTCGGGGGCAACTATCGTGTTTTAAGCAATATAGCAAGATGGCACAGTGAGGGTGCATCACCACATCGTCACGACGTGCATCGCGCGCTCTATATATATATATATATATATATATATATATATATATATATATATATATATATATATATATATATAGTTCAGTAGATCCTCCGTGAACGGCGGTCAAAACGTGGTTTATTTCGACGTTTCGGCCTCGAGTCTGGCCTTCATCAGGCCATATTCTAGGCCGAAACGTCGAAATAAACCACGTTGTGACCGCTCACGGAGGATCTACTGGACTATATGCAACGCTACGGCCACTCAACCACCATGCCTGCCTATATATATATATATATATATATATATATATATATATATATATATATATATATATATATATATATATATATATATATATATATATATATATATATATATATATATATATATATATATATATATATTCAACCAGTGCGGGTGCCCAAAGTGTAGCACCATAGGTCGGCAAAACTTGTGGAGCTCCTTCACTCGGACTGAGACTCACGAAAATTTCCATCAGCCGGACTCACTCGAACTCACACTCACCAAAAAATTACTCACCTGGACTCACTCTGACTGCGACTCAAAGCTCAACCTCAGTCTGAGTGAATCCGAGTGAGTCAACTCATGAGTCCGGCAGCCTAAAACGAGCTTCTTCAGTAGTGGTGTCAATGCTCTTTAACACCAATGTCTCACGTAATCGGTGCTCTTCTTGGTGCCGCTAAATATAGTATCTTTAAAACGAGTTTTGAGTGCTTCTAAACGAGTAAGGTCATTTCTCTCGGAAGAGATGACAGCACAAGATATAATCATCAAGAAATTATCTGAAAGAGTTGGTGAGGGAAGGTCAAGGCACCCCGTGCGTAATTCACGCCTCTAATTAATAAATATTGAAACGTTGTATGAACGGCACTGCTTTGGAATACTTATGTGTAGACGTGAGTATAAACGTAAATCTAGGTAAGGCTGATAGTAATGCTGAAGATGACTAGATAGGACCTAAGGTCAGCAAAATAAGTGGTACTCACCGACACTCCCTAAATAAATATATTTTGCTCTTTGGACTCACTCGCACTCCGATTCACCAAAAGTTTCCTGATTCAAGCTCACTCGGACACGCACTCAATGAAACTTTCTGCAACAGGACTCACTCGGACTCACATTCACGAAAATAATACTCACCCAGACTCACTCAGACTCAGACTCACGGCTCCATCTCAGTCTGAGTGAATTCGAGTGAGTCGACTCATGAGTGAGATCGCCGAAGTATGTGTAGGACTAAAGTTGCACTTTTCCCTGTACGTTCCGCTAACTGGACAAAAATAATTGCAGTCATCCACCACTTCGGATTCTATTAACTGGTTCGTCGAGCATGACTGCTGCAGTTGCTTCAATTCGGGAACGATACACTAGTACACTGACTATAACAAAGTCTTGTAGTGTACGACAATGAGAATAATGCCCCGCCAATGTTCTGCGCCCGCAGGTTACGGGATCGAATCCCGGCTGCAACAGCTAGATTTTTGATGAAGGCAAAAAAGCTGTAGGCCCATGTGTTCCAATTTGGGTGCACGTTAAAGAACCCCAGGTGGTTGATATTTTTAGAGCTCTCCACTACGGCGTCTCTCATAATATGGTGGTTTTGGAACGTAAAGCTACACAAATCAATCAGTGTGCGGCGGTAAAAGGACACTGATCAAGCATTTACGTGCGTCAATTCTTGTAATCTTTGTGACACACTGCATAAAATATGTTTAAAACCTTGCAGCATAAAATTAACGCGTGTCAAAATGCCTGACATAGTGGCGGCACCTTCAGTTTCATCGGCTATTGCATTTTCTCATTGAGTCGATGTGTACCACTAACGACTGACCTTTAAGATGAAATTCATTTGATATTGCGAAGCACGATAACAACAAAGTAATGGGCAGAACAGGCGCCCCAGGCCAGCAAGCCGTACCGATCCCCTTTGTACACGACTGATGCAGATAAATTAACAAATGAGCAGAAAAGTTTAGACTCATGTAAAACTATTCAAAAGAGCCCCGACATAAACTTATACCTAACCAGAGTCTATACATATGGTTAACCAGCGAAGCTGAAGCGTGCGGCCACAGGCGGTTGCGGACGTCGCAGCAGAAGCCAACGTGCCGCTCGAGAAAGTCCCGTCGAAAGCGGTCGTTGGCCCCGGTGAATGCATTTCCGCTATTGCCACGTTGATTCTGTTTTGCCCGCAACGCTGCTTCCTCGGCTCGCCATTATCGCTTGCAATCCGCTCTGGATGTTGCCGAATCCTCGGTGCGCTGTTGCTGCTTGCGCTTTGCCATCCGGGCTTGTTCTTGTGGTGGGATTGCTGAATCAGCCAGGCGAACATGAATTCTCTCATGGACTAGCTGTCGGCGCTGTTTTCAGAATTTTGTCTGCTGTTCGGTTGTTCGTGCGTTCCGTGG